>NW_024582726.1:294083-297358 GCF_018398535.1 Haplochromis burtoni
CCCCCCCCGTCCCTCTGCTGTCCTGTCTGTCTTCACTGTATGATCCGATAAAGCACAAAAATAAAACAAATACACACAATGTCCACCAAGAGACACACAAGAGATTAATTACACAACAACAAAAAAAGACACTGACAAGTTCACACAGGTGTTGTGTTTTTCTCAGGTTGTTGTGTTGCTCTGTGTAAATGTGTCGCTCTTACAGCCTAAAATGTTTTGGTTGGAGCTTCTCCTCTTCCTGCAGCCAGAGTTGAAAGGCCACAGCTAATGAATATTCTAACTCGACCCAGATTCTGTGATAAAGCCTTGTAGGTGCTTGAGGACAGCAGTTATTGCACGTCTTTGAAATATGAAGTTGTGTGCCGGGTGTGTATTTGTGTTGGTGTGCAGGCAGGATTAATTTTCGGAGGAAGTCAAAGGTCACTGTAGATAAACGACGACAACTGCTGGAAACGGAGTAAGTGTATTTCTGCTGATGAGGCATTTTGTGGCCACATTAAATCAAGTTGTGTTCCAGGCCAGGGTTTGATGATCAATGAAATCATCTGAATCATTTGTTTTCACATTTCCTCGCCTTTCTCTTTTCTTTTCTTTTCTTTTTTCCCTTGCTGCGTACATGACTTTGTGCACGTTCAGGTTTGCTCAGTAATACCACAGCATTGGTTCTGACTAATCTGATAGGAAGCAGATTGGATGGAGAGGATGTAAACTTTAGTTGTGAGTGTTATCAGCCGCCATCAGGAGCAAACTCGTGTACATCACTGTATACTGATGCTACTGTTGTTTGAGAACCACATTATTCTAGGGCTTAACCTAGAATAAATAATGTCTTTAAGATCAAACTGACAATGAGCAGTTTGGGAACTACTCATGAGCAGAGATGGGCAGTAACGCGTTACTTGTAACGCGTTACTGTAATTTGATTACTTTTTCAGGTAACCAGTAAAGTAAGGGATTACTATTGCAAAAACGGTAATTAGATTACCGTTACTTTCCCGTAGGAACGCTGCGTTACTGCGTTACTAAAACCGTGATTTTTTGCGAGAATGTCTCATGACAGTGACGTAAGCGAGTGCGACGTTCGTGACAACAGCTGTGTGCAGATCAACAATGGATCACATATCGATTGTGGGAGAGAGTATGAGCGTGCAGCGTTTAAAGCGTGGAAGTACTGACCTTACTTTGAGTTTGATTCCATAAAAAGTGACAAAAACATTAGTGTCCGTTGTGCGTGGGAAGAAAACTTCTTTTTACAGCGAAAAAAACCCCTAAACTTCCAAGCAAGCACCGAGTGCGCAACGACGTAATGGGAAACTCACAGAGAAACTCGCGGATTCTTCACTGACCGCGGCACACCTGCACCAGGGTAAACCTCCGCCTACGCCACTCCTGCTTTACAGGTGAAAATAGAGCAACAGGACCGCTGAGTCTTTGACTTTATTTATTTTCTGCTGTGTTTTACTTGCATCTATTTGAAAGACTGAGTGTAAACACAAAAAATATATATATTTTATGTGCTGGAATGTGCAGAAAATAGGTTTAAATGTTAAACAAATTTCTTCCAGTCAGAGAATGTTGCATATAATTAAATTTTTGCTTGATGCATAAAGTTAAAAGATTAAAACTAATAAAACAAGTTTTAAAAAGAGACTTTTCCATTTGATTACATTTTGTATGATGGATTATGCAGAAAAAGTAGAATTGGGCTGAAAGATCTATCGCTTTATCACCTCTTCAGGTTGTAAATAATTTTTTAAAAAGTAACTAAGTAACTAAGTAATTAATTACTTTTGAAAATAAGTAATCAGTAAAGTAACGGGATTACTTTTTTGGGGAAGTAATCGGTAATTAGTTACCGATTACTTTTTTCAAGTAACTTGACCAACACTGCTCATGAGTACACATATTCCTTTCAGGATGGTAGCAGCAGTACACGGACCACCGTCATGTGAAGGTTGTGTGCAGGCAAGATAGGACCCAAAATGCAGAACTCTTAAACAGCTTTAATGGTGAACTCAAACGTTACAAAACTGAGACTACCAAATAAACTTACACAGGCAGCCAGATCAAACACACAGCATAGGATAAGGGAGATCGCAACACAGACCAAGGAAAACACAGGGCTTAAATACTCAAAGGGAGCAGTCAGGGCTGACGAGACAAGGGAAGCAAAACCAGACGCATTAACATGAGACACGGACTTTCAAAGTAAAATAGGAAACATAACACAGAGACGCGGACTTGACAAGGGGAGACAGCAGACGGGGGAGAACGAGCAACTATGGAGCACAGACAGAAACCAAAAGAACAGAATTGATAAAGAATATGAAAATCAAAGTTCAATAATAATGTAAAACTGAAAACTGTGGGTCGACAACCCAGGCACCCTATCAACCACTAAATGTGTCCACACTCCTGTCCAATCCTAACTGAGACAGGATTTAGAAGTATTTAAGTCAGAAGTTGGGTTATAAACCTTCCCGTCACATGTAGCGAGTCTGTTTGAAATGCCAATGGTCCCCATGGCTACTAATGTTTGGGTGCACAGAGGGGTACATAAAGTAGCTCATTGTACACACTTTCTGCCATAAAGTCAAAACAACGGCTTTTGAAGAGTAGTGAAAAATTTGACCCAGAAACAAAAACGAAGCCTTTTACCCTCCTAATGCTCATCTGGAGTACAGGCCTCCACACACAGTGTGAAAAAACAATGTGAAAAATTTCACATTTTTCAGATGTGAACTTGTCATGTAATGTATATACACACTGAAAGCTTTGTGTTCTTGTGAAAGATTTGCCCTCAAAAAGCAGCAGGGAGAATTTTATGGTTTGATCCAGGAACTGAATCATATTTCAGGAGGTTAGTGGGGCAGTTTGGGCTCACGTTGGCAGAGTTGGGACTACATCCGTGGACTCTGAAATCCTTTCAGAGAGCAGACAAACCAGGAGCAGGGTCTGGATGTGTGCCTGAGGTAACACAGTATTATTTTAGTGTTTCCATATGATTGTATTTTCAGTCCCAGAGCCTATTTTAGCCAGTTCACACTGTGTTCACAATGCATTGTGAAATGCAGTGATTAATTTGTCAAAGCTGTTGTTTTGCATACAAAAAACGTTTGAGCCCGTCCCCAAAAATAAATGTTAAATTATGTGGTTGCTGTGAAAATTAAGAATAGGTGAGTCTGAAAAATATTTTGAACACCAGAAATATTCATGTAAATCTTAGGCATCCAGTATAAAGAGTAGGGGAGACCGGGGATAGTTGTAACATTTTT
>NW_024582726.1:298482-322880 GCF_018398535.1 Haplochromis burtoni
GAGAAATTGGAAGTGTTACAACTGACCCACGTTACAACTATCCCCGGTCTCCCCTACATACGACCTTGTCTAGTAAACTAGACATCGGTAATTTTCTGAAAATGCAGCTTTTCTGTTGTTCCAATGTTAGTAATCACTGTAAAAAAAAAAAAAAAGAATAAAGCTAAATAAGCCGAACTCTACTTATGCTAGGTGGGGGTTAAAAGGATCTTACTGTAAAGCATCCACGATAATGGAGTTGAATGAATATGGTTAATTCTCTCAATGAAATATTTTAAGATTGGTTGGATACGTTCAGACAAGCAGAGAGACGGTGGAGTCTGAGTGGCAGTTGGGAATGTGGCAGGAGGACCGTGAGTGCCCAGGAAAAACTATTTAAAAATGTCAGCTATCAATGGTTGTCACTATGGTAACTACATTCATTTTTATATACAGTCTATGCTCTGATGCACACAAAGCCACCAGAGTTTCACCACAATCTCAAACAAACAGGAGGCAAGTTAAATGACAATACAGACGTCCTGGTGTAAATTTTGCTTGTAAAGAACCAATCTGAATACTCTGAATTTCCCCACGGCTGGATGTGGAAAGGTGACTTCTCTCTAAAAGGAGTCAGTTTTCTCCTTTCGCTTTTAATAAGCTGTCAAGGTTGTTGCACTCTTTATTTTAAACTGTTCTCTGGTAGATTAAGGACAAACTGCTGTCAGTCTCAATCACAAAGACACTATTTCCCACTTTAACACCACAGCATCATTTTTGCCCTTCAGGAAGTAGCTGGAGGTAAAACAACAATTTAAAACTGATATCTCATTGCTGAAGATGGTAGCGGCACTTTTTCTTCCAGTGTTCATGAAAATAAATGTGAACAGGACGGAGTAATGACATTGTCCACTGCTCTTAAATCCCTGAGATACTCCTGCTTCAGAATGACTGTTTTTCCTCAGCCCCATTAGTTTTTCAGCTTTACAACAGTATTATTGTCTGTCTGAAGAAAGGTTTGTGTAAACCATGGGTGCATTCCCCCCAAAAAAAACAAAGATAGCAGAAACAGACGTATCTGGTATAAAAACCTGCTGTTTGAACTTTGTCCAGAACATAAAATCTGAAAAACCAAAACCAAACATCTACATGGTTTTAAAGGCTTCTTTAAACGCCCTTAGGTGACTGCAAGGACTGAACAAGGAGAGTCAGGGCTGTGTGCACACCTCCACAGGCTGTGCTGGACAGTGATTGACTGTCCTGTTGTGTTGTGTGCATGTGTGATGGTAGACGACCAGATGGCTGATGGGAGGACTTGACATTAGAGGTGAACTGTTCCTGCGCTGAATGAAAAAATATGCATAGCACACACACATTTGTACCTATAATTTTGAAGTTTGATTTTAAACATTTACTTGCAGCACAAACACTCAGAGAACCACCACAATGCTTTTTCCCTCCGCCATGATGAACCCAGCCACACCGAGTGTTTCACGTCTTTGTGTTATGATGGATCAACACATACACAGGAAAACTCAAGAAAAGCACAGTTTACACTATGATTTCATCTGTCATAGAAGTTGCTGGAGATTATATGTCATATAAGGTTTCACAATGATCATGACTTAAAACACTGTTGGTTTGAAAGAACAATGACCTTATGACCTTTAGTGTTAGGTCCAGTGTTTTACTGAGCCATCCATCCACCCTGACTTCCTCTAGCCTGACACTATTTCTTTTAGAAGACAGTCCTGAGAAACTCACACATTGTGAAGGTGAAACAATTTTAAATAATTACAGTTTGATCAACATAAAAAAGGCTGGTTTCCAAGCAGATATATATAAAAAAAATACAGTATTGTGCAAAAGTTTTAGGCAGGTGTGAAAAATGCTGTAAACAAAGAACGCTTTCAGAAATATAAATGATTGTTTATTGGCCCCAAATGTATTCTGGACAACGACCCCAAACACCCAGCCAATGTCATTAAGAACTATCTTCAGTGTAAAGAAGGAGAAGAAGTACTGGTTCAGTTCAACTTTAAAGTGTTAAAAGAAAAAACATCTTAAAAAAGCGGGTTACCTTTGTAAATTATTATAATAAAATTATTTAAGCTCTCACAAACATTTTGTAATCTAGGCTGAATATTCTAAAAATGTCGTAAATCCACCTCAACCCTTTCCTGTCACTACTGATATACACATACACACTAGTGTACACACACGTACACACACGACACACTCACTGCAGTGACCTCGTCCAGATGGGCAACGCGAGCCTATCAGAGGGTCGAGTCACTGTGGCCCCAGAGTGTCTCCAACCACCACCCCGTCGCTCCCACAGCCCTCTGGAGGAAGCTAGAGTATGAAGAGCTGTTGCAGCTTTGCATCATTCTGCTGCTGAGTGTCCACATTTACCCCAAAATAATGAGCCTCACTTTATGTTTGATGACACACTGAAATGCCTGTGAAAACTCAAAGGCCATTTCTTTCTTGGTTGTTATGGGTGTTCACTGTTCTTTGTGAGCCTCAAACCTCCATGGCAGCAGCAGATGTAATTATAAACAAATTTATAGACTGTCAATTACCTCATGGTTGAAGGGCTGACAATGCAGTTAGGGAGGGGAAAAATTGTGGACCACCATCGAACTTTGGGTTTACTCACATTTAAAAAAAAATGAACCTATATTCTTACTGAGATAAAAATTCAGTTCCTAGATCAGCCTAAATTCATTCTAACTAAAAAGTAAATACAAAGTTAACGTGACCGGACACAACAGGGTGGTGAATGAGTTCAGGCTTCGGTGGAACAGTTAAAGCCAGAATAGTAAAGGTATAGGATATGCTTTCAGGTTATAGTGTCATGGTTAATAAGTCAGTATTGTACAGAAATGTACAACTAGTTGTAGGAAAGCCAGCGCCGTAGACAGACTCCCGCAGAAGTGATCTGTAGGGGATGGTGGATCTGTCACATCAGCTTCATAAATGTGGATGTGTATTTCAGCTTTGGGAAACTATAGGAGGTAAACATTTGATTTGGGTTTGTTTTTTCATTTTATTGGCAAAGTATGAAACTTTCCCAAACACACTCTGTTGTCTCTAACATTCTGTGGAGTGACGTCTATGGGAAGAACAAAAATTCCCAGCAAAAATCCACAAGATGAGATACTTACACTTGCTCTTGCATCGACAGTGAGCTAATAGTCTCTCATTCTACTGTCATTAGCAACAATAGCTACCACAATGCTGTGCACAACACAGACTCCAATGCAAAAACCACCAGAGACAAAAACATGAGATTGGAAAATCTGGATCTGTTCATTTGAAAAAAGGGGAAAAGCAACACTTTATCTCTGTTGTGTCTTTCAGGTTTGTCGGCAGCTGTGAAGAAGACACACTCATGTGAGTTCTGTTTTTGCATCACTGTGTATTGGTTGGTAAAACTGTTTTATCTAGAAGTTGTATTAATAACAAGAATGCTCCTCATTTTTAGGCACACTGGAGAGTGTTGAAGAATAGGTGAGACTAATCAGTAAGAACAAGACAGCAAATGTAAAACTAAATCCAAAGCATGAGGGCCAAAAGACTATCAAAGTTTTTGCATGAATAGATTTCCTTTGTTTGCAATCTGGCCGCTGTCCCCTGAACTAAGATTCTGAGGGTAGGTGGTCTAAGTCGATTCACTCGATGAGTTTTTAATGAAGTTTCCATTCACTGTGGAACACTGAACGTGTTTCCCCCCCAACATTATAAGCAGTTTTTACTGTAAAACATGCAAGCACTGTGAGAGTGAAGGATAGATGAGGACAAATGTGTGACAGGGGACTTCTGCTAGAGTGGAGTCTCTCTCATTAGAGCTGATAAGGCTGGATAATGAATGTGAGATCCTCCTGCAGTCGTCTGTGCGTGGGACTGTCGGAGGGAGGAACGCTGATCCTCCAGGCGCTGCCCAAACAGCTCCTAACATGCTGCTGTGAATCTACTGACTGGGCCTGATGAGGGGAGGTGGAGAGCTCCGACATCGGCTGAGCGGCTTTTCCAAGCATAAATCATCCCCGTGTTCTGCCAATTTGGAGGAAGAATGAAACTCCTGCTACACCTCAGTTTCCTCTCTCTGCTGGCAGGAGACACTCTCGCCTACAGCACTTTGATATTTACTCAGCATGGCTGTTTTCAGGAAGCTTAATCGTTTTCACTGATGCTCCACAGCTCAGTCGGGATTTGTTTTATGAAGCTGAGTGGGATGGTGGGTGAGGTGCCCTGTAAATATATCTTTAGCTTTATTTTATGAGGGAGGTTCTCTGTCACTGCACAGATTCGCTGAGACAACATGAGAGGAGGAGAGACTTAAACACCACACTGCTGTGTTAGAGGGGATATTACTGCAGGTCAACTGGAGGCATTTTGTAAAGTTCCTATAAGCTATGACCTAAAGCTAGGTGCTTTGTGAGACTTACTCATAGGTTCAGGTTGTTATTTCGAACTGTGTAAGTGCTTAGTGCTTGCAAAAGGGAAATCCTACAACGATCAGAGTGCTATACAAAATAGTTTCCTCAGGCACTGATATTCAGTAGGAGTTTGAAGATTGGTCTTAGCTGAATGATTAGATAGAACGGACTGTTGTGGTACTTTTCACCACTGAGTGCCTACAGCACTTCTACGTTACAAGCCACATTTACCCATTTATACATGGAGCATCTCGCTCATGGATATTTCAACATGCAACTGTGGAACTCCCCTTTCTGTCAGTGGAAATGAAGTTTAACTCAACAATGTATCCCTATGAACATATTGGAGATAATTTATCTGAATTTTAGGAGAGGGACCAAACCTCTATACATGCCCCTACTGGTTCTCTATCTTTATTTCATTGGATTCTCTTTCAGGCAATCCAAGAAACCAAAACTCTCTGAACAACATGTCAGGTGCTTCAGAGAGACCAAACTCCACCGGTCATCCTTGGGAACCTCATAGCACTTTTTCTCACCGCTCGGCAATCCTACATCCATCTTTCCGTACATCAGAACTCCTCTCTTCACTCCATCCAGATATAAAGTGACTTTTACCCAAAAAGCCGACACATGTCAACGCTGACTCAGACAGCATGCCGTTCCTATGTTCCAGGAAGGTCTCATAAAAGTATTCTTCTGATGAGGATCAAGACTGGACTGTAGCTCGGTTACAATGTGTCCTAAAAGAGAGAGGCACTTTTTTTCATTGTTGTTCTAACTTTGTAGCTTCTTAACACTCACATATCTAAAAGTCAGTTGACCAGAAGCAAATATAAAACTTCCAACAGCAGCTGCTGTGCGCCTTGCAGCTTGACCCACCCACCAGCGTCAGGTAGCATAGACAAGCTCTGGTAACAGAAAAAGAAGCATCCCATCACTGTTCCATGCAGCCGCCCCTACCACAATTTCATGCGCTGGACAAAATGCAGAAGCAAGTTTTTCAACCACTGGGATGCCACCTCCTCTCTTCTCTATGCTTCATTATCAAAATGTAGCAGCAAACCTTTCTGGCACCGGGTTGCCAGCTTCTCTACAACCTATCCTATCTATTATTTGCAAAAAACAACAATAAACATTACTGGCACCGGGTTGCCAGTTTACTGCTCTACTATCCCTTCTCTGCAATATGCAACAGCAAACTTTTCTGGCACTGGGATGCCAGTTTTTCATCATATGTAGTAGTATGAAGGTAGGTCCTTCATATTTTCCAGAGCTGTCCACCGGACCAGATTGGAGTCTTTGGTGGTCCATTTTTGGTCTAGTCTATGTCTTAGTAATTATTCCCATGTCCTGTTTTGGTTTGGTAAATGTCTTTGCTCATGGGTTCCTCTCTTGATGGTTTCCACCTTTGTCTTGTCTCCATTGGTGTCTGTTTTCCCTCCTTTGTGATTGCCTGTCCCTCCCTCATTGCTTTCATTTGTGGACAGTGTGCCCTGGGTGTGTCAATAGGTATGTTTCTCCCATTGTCTGATGGCCATTCATCTGTTTTTCCTCCCATGCTAACAGTGTATGTATCTGAGTTCATCCTCTTCTGCTTAGTTTGGTTTTGTATGTTTCTCATATGGACTCTGGGTTTTTAACTTGTGTTGCTTAATTTAATAATCTTCCTTTTAAAGACTTTAGGAACTTCTTTGAAAAAAAAGTGCTGAGCAGAATTTTGGATACACAATCCATCCATTGCCTGAAAATGTTCAAAAGAGCTTATTTGTGATATCTTCAAAGGCTTGGCTTTTTTTTTCTAGTACCCCCTTAAATGTTCAGTGGTGTTGAAGTTGGGTAACTGTGTATGAAAGTCTATGACTAGCAGGACTCCTTGGTCGTCTTTGGTCTTCAAGTAGTTCTCAGATCTTTGAGGTTTGTTTTGGCTCATTATCTGGCTGTAGTATGAATTTTTCTCCATAAAGATGAAAACTGTTGGTGGTTATCCAAAGCTAAAAGTGAAGGTGGACCTTTCATAACAGTTAATTGGAGTAATAGGTTCTTCATTTTGACAATTCTGCATCTGATTATCTGAACAAGCCTTTAATAATAAAAATAAAATGATAATAATTAATAAACTTTGACAAGGGTGATGCATTTCAGAAACTCCATTTCTATATTTATGCGATGGGAAAAACAGATCTTTTACACTGTTTTCCTTGTCCCTTCATCTCCTTGCTTGGCATCAGACTGTGTGCTCTGTTAATGTTTGTAACTGTTCCCGACATCTCTGTAGGGTTATATCCAAACCTGTTGCTTTGGCATTAAAGTGCTTGACATGGGTTTGCCGTCACCCCGGCGAGTGGGCGGGCAGCATGGACGCCAATATTTGGTCACTGGAGATTGAGACAACGTAGGAAAAACTGATTCTAACCCATCCGAGGATTTACAAGATATTTAGAAGACTTGATGGTCAGAGGTTTTAGTTTTCTGAAAACCTGTGAAAATGATAACTTAAGAGATCTCCTAAGATTTTGAAATTGAGAACATAATGTTTAAATCTCAGGAGATCAAATTTTCTGAAAATCTTGTGAATGTGAGGCAGCACTAGCAATAACTTAATTAAGAAAATCTCAACATTCATGTCAGTTTTATTGTGAATGTGTGTGTAATCTATGAACCAGTTTTTGCCATATAAGACATGCTAGTCCTTTGTTCTCTGCACTCCAAACCCGGGTTTGGTGGATATCTTTAGACTCGTGCTGCTGGAGGCCTGGATGTAACTGGCTGACAGATTTCTGCTGAAGCTGCGTCTCTCAGCGGTTTCTTGCTGCGTTGTCCTCTGTTATCTTCCTCTTTGCTTAGTTTTTGCTGTTCGTTCTGTCTGTCTTTGCATTGTGCTCTCTTCCTTCCTTTTCATGTCTCTCCTACCTCTTGTTTCTTTGAACTGTTTGTTTTGTCAACCACAGCGATGGAGGGCGGCAGCACGACACCACATGACTGTGTGCTTTTTTCTTTGTCACATTCCTCTGCGTCTCTCCTGAAAGGGAAAAGTGTTTTTTTTTTCAGTGCAGCAATACAACTCTAAATCCAACTCCAACTGAACATGAACTCCACCATTTTTTTCTGCTAATCACTTTCAGGTCTTTTGTGCCTTTATTGTCATTTCCTTATTTTATTTTTATGTTTTTTCTTTGTGTTATTTCCTGTCTCTATTATGTCATTTTTCACGTGGTTGTGGACAATTAAGTCATTTTTTTATGTCTGTTTGTTTCAATGCTAAACTGTGATTGGGTGTTGTTTTGTGTTTATTTGACATAATCTTGCTATTTTTAGGCATTATTGTGCATCTCATTTGTCTCTTTGTGATGTATCTGTGTCTGCACCGCTGCAGTTCTCATGCCAGGGTTTCATTACCAAAAACTATCAGAACTAATTGACCTGCGACATGACAGTTTTTTTTTCTTTTTAAATTATGGGGCACAGTGATAGTGAAGAATGTTGTTTTCTTCAATTTGACCTAACGATAGCAGTGCCATCTCACTGCTATAATGACCAAAATGGAAAGATAGCACAATAATGAGAAAGCCTGTTTAATAACTTATTGTCACAGAGAGAACCAGTCAAACATCTTTGGCATGTGGTAAAAAGTGAAACTGGTAGCATTAATCTGCAGCTGACAAATTGGTAGAAATGATGCACCACGGTTATGTTGACATCTCAAAGAAAACTTTCCAACGTCTCAGTTAGAGTCGAGGCTGTTTGAGAGGAAAGAGGAACCCCATTTCATTTTAGCTGTTGCTTTTAAGAGATCTGATAAACTTCTCGTCTAAATGAAACCTTCTGCCTCACCAGGAAGCCAAATGGAGGAAAATACATAACTATAAATAAAAGAAACCAAAAAATGTTCTTATTTTTATTTTATTTAATTTATGTGTAAGAGACTCTGCTGCATTTTGTAGTAATTTTGTGTTCATGCTGATTTGTGTGTGTGAGGTGGAGAGGAGGGGAATGATGCAACACCAAAAATGACTTAAAAATACAGTCGGTGTAGAATATGGCTTCCTTCTTCAGAGTGTTTCTCGAGTGTTTGTTTCCATACACTCTCCTGTTTAAATGTCCAACTGTACAGCATTAACAAGCATGTTTGTACTGCAACAAATTTTGGAATCGTTGACGTTGGAATCAGTCTGGATTACCTCACTGACGTTACTGTTTAGTATCTTAGATTGCAACATTATAATTATAATATTGATCAGGACCATAATGCCATTACTTTACCAGCGAATAACTGGTAAGGTCAAATAAAAACTGTTCTAAAAGTATGACTGGAGGCATTTAAAAGCATCTCTTCTTGAGATTTTATTTTTTCTTTGCTGGATCAGCACCTCACAGGTGGTACAGCACTACTAGGCTGCCTTACTACGGTCTACCTGATATTGCTGGTGTTGTTCATGCGTCATCATAATGTTTGTCCAGGATCAACATTGCAACTGGCCTCTCACCTTGTTGCGATGCCATATCTTTGGAATGTGGAAGAAGGAGAAAAAAATGTCTTTGTTTATGTAAAACGCTCTTCTGGAACAAGTGCTCAGCATTTCAGGGTTTAAAAAATAATTATTATTAGGTATTATCAAGTTATGTTTGCTATTAACCAAATTTAGGTTACTCATGTTCTTTTGCTAGTAATAGTTTTTCAAAGCATTAGCTAACTTCTTGGCTAATGCTAACTGCTTATACAATGTGATTGGTCAGTTGCAATGTTGATCCTGGACAAACATCATGATGATGATGTAAGAACAACACCAAAAGTTGACTGACATTAATGTTGCAGATTGGTCATTTTGTTGATTTTGTGTCCCTCTGTGGTACTTTGTGTTTCTTTGGTGTCATTCTGTGTTCCTTCTCATCAGTGGTTCATATTTTTGTGTTGGTTTTTTTTTGTTGTTGTGTGGTTTTATATAATTTTGAGATTGTGCGCTCACGGTGTTTTAAAAGTGTCCTCTCATTGGCTGACAGCTGTGTCAATAAGAGGTGCAGGTAAGTGATGGGGCGGGGCCAGAACGATGACGTTGCAGTCACATGTATCCTCATGCTGTGCCGAGCAGCCGGAGGATGACAGTGCTGATAGAGCTGCCGCTGGTCTCACACAGGGAGCTGTGTTACTGTTTTCTCCACGAGCCTGGATTATAACTATGTATTTTGTCATTACTGCCATGAAAGGTGAGTGTAAAAGGTGTGTGTGTGTCATTTTACTTTGGGTTTAGAGTTTACTTTCAGCGCTTCAACATGATTGTTGGTCCACGGAGAAGCTCCACTCTGCTTTTTGTTTTGTATGGTTTCCCTGGTTTGTGTGCGCTCATCCTCACCGAGCTGTCAGCACTACTCTACATGTGTTGTTGTGTCTGATAACTGTTGGAGCGCAGAAACACGACACCCTCACTGATCGTGGAAATGCTATTTTGGGAAATGTGAGTCAAGTTAGTGGGACTTTAAAGTATGGGAGGTGGAGGATGAGGCGGACAGCAGACGGGGTGTCTGTGAAAGTTGACGATACGGTCTTGAGATGCGCTCCGTGTAAATGAAAGTTGCGGGGACGAGGATTAACTATTTCTTTTTTAAAGCTTGTGGCATTGCTCCAGGTTTCGTCATGTGCTTTTGTGTGTGGAGCTCTTTGCTCCACATCGAAATGGAAAAGAAAATCAAGGTGTGGGCAGGGGCGGACTACAAGACGGTGTGTTCCTGGGCAGTCGCGCATAAAAGCCCCCCAAACCAACTTAGACTTGCTGAATGTGCACGTTCTCCTCAGTTAGATAAAAATGGGACAGAGTTAAAAAGCTCCACTACATTTGTGGCTCTGTCTCATGACCAAAGCCCAAGTTTATGTATGCAGTATACATTCTGAAACATTTGGACGGCTGATGAGCATGCTGGGAAATCCACTGCTTGTATTTCCTTTGTGTTTTTGTCAAGAACTGAAAGGCTGTTCCGACTTATATGTTGAAAATATGCAGTCGTATGTATGTATGTGTGGACTTGTGTGTGGTTGATTTATGTAGAAATTAGTCCAGTGGAAACAGTTATTGATTGAGTAACTCTATGAATGAGTGTGCTTGTTTGGTACAATCCCCTGTCCACTCAGCCTGTGAGGACCTGTGGTTCATGGGCTTCTCTCATTTGTTCCATGCTTACAGACTTTACACTTGTCTTCAGGTTACAATAGCAAGGCTCAATCTGTAGCTGAGTAGTCGATTCATTGTGAGCTTGTAGCATAAACTTATGTTAAATGTGTCCATTCGCCTGACCTCTGACTGCAGTTGTTGTCCATGGTACTGATCAGAAACTGGAAAAATGCTGTTGGTGTTATTGATTATTGCTATAAGATATTATTTTTCAGTTTCTGTGTGTGTGTGTGTGTGTGTGCGTGAGAGAGAGTGAGTGAGTTAGCAATAAGGTCTCAAAACAATGATCTGCCCTGGGGTTGATCACATGATCACAGACGTGTGGCACGCTCCGGTCTCATTTGACATATTACAGGGTTGTTTTTGTTGCATTTGTAGCAGTCAGTCATCTAATTTAATATAATTTATCAAAACTGTGGTTTGGGTTTTTTTCCTTTTAGGTCTTTGCTTTATTTCTTGTGTAGAGATGCAACAATGCTTATATGTTGACATTACACACCGTATAAAAATGAAGTGCCTTAAACCTGCATTCTGTTTAATGGTTACTGGAAGGGCAAACCCTGTGGTTGCACTTTTGGGTGTATAGAGGTTTATGGGAAATGGACCTTCAGCTCCCTTGCTCTGTGTGTTTCGGGTCTCAGTGAATCAAAAATGAAGTGCACTTTGTAAATTACTTTGGTCTTCTGAATGCAGAATGAAATATCTTGCCACAGGCTTCAGCACTTTTACTGTGGTAAAAGTTTTCCCATCAAATACAAACACTGGAGGTCTGGCTGATCACTTCTTCCCCACTGAGAGCGAGACCTAGAAGTGCACTGCCCTTTGTAAGGAGATTTGTGGGGTAAATTCCCTGAAGGGTTGTTGAACTGGAAGTGCAAACTCAGGTCTTTCATAATCTTTTAAAAAGCCTCTATCTGCAGAGTTCATCTAGACAAGCTAAATTTTTAAATCCAGCTGTTGATGTCACTGTGATGCGTCGCCGCTTCTGATACGAGGCCAGACTGTCATGTTTAATGTGTCTGCAATAAGTCATAAAGACACGATTATTTAATTGAGTTCAAACTGTCAGTGCTTTAGTCTGCCCAGCAGATTCAAAACCGTCATTTTTCTTTGTTTCATGAACGATTTGAAACACATGCTTACATTTAGCTCATCATTCATTTAGCCAACACCCAGGTGCTTCTCCTTTAGTAAGAAACTTTACAGCTGTTCAAGATTTGTATTTTCTTGAAAATTGCAATGTGTGTGTGTGTCTGTGGTTTAATGCTGTCTGTTCCAGATTCCCAATCTGTGAGAAAACACTGCAGGAGGCATTTAGCCAGCCTGTTATGTCAGAGGATTACAACAGCCAGGAGATTATTTAACTGTTTCTTAGGGGGAGGGTGAGCGTGGTGACATCACTGGTGACATTGTGATCAAAAAGTGCGCGCAGTTGTTTACATAAACAGAAAAGACAGAAAAAAGTAAGAATATTTGAAACAGTTTAGAAATATTGTCGATTATGGCAGAAAGCATTTTTAAATTCTGCACAATAATTCTAATCTCAGTGATTTAAAAAAAAAAAAAAAAAGAGAAAAAAAAGAAGATGCTTGGGCTCGCTGATTTTACAAAAGGGCTCCAGTGGATGGATCCGCATGTTGATTTCCTTGAACTTCAAATATAAATTATGATATAAAATAACAAAGTGCTGTCTGGTATTTGGAGCTCGATGTGACTCTTAGCCCTTTCCCACTAGTGCCCACTGGGATCGGCGTTGCTCGACCCGAGTCATAATTCAATTCAATTTTATTTATATAGCGCCAAATCACAACATAAGTCGCCTCAAGGCGCTTCATAGATACAGAGAAAAACCCAACAATCATATGACCCCCTATGAGCAAGCACTTTGGCAACAGTGGGAAGGAAAAACTCCCTTTTAACAGGAAGAAACCTCCGGCAGAACCAGGCTCAGGGAGGGGCGGCCATCTGCTGCGACCGGTTGGGGTGAGAGAAGGAAGACAGGATAAAAGACATGCTGTGGAAGAGAGACAGAGGTTAATAACAGATATGATTCAATGCAGAGAGGTCTGTTAACACATAGTGAGTGAGAAAGGTGACTGGAAAGGAAAAACTCAATGCATCATGGGAATCCCCCGGCAGCCTACGTCTATTGCAGCATAACTAAGGGAGGATTCAGGGTCACCTGGTCCAGCCCTAACTATATGCTTTAGCAAAAAGGAAAGTTTGAAGCCTAATCTTGAAAGTAGAGATAGTGTCTGTCTCCTGAATCCAAACTGGAAGCTGGTTCCACAGAAGAGGGGCCTGAAAACTGAAGGCTCTGCCTCCCATTCTACTTTTAAATACTCTAGGAACAACAAGTAGGCCTGCAGAGCGAGAGCGAAGTGCTCTAATAGGGTGATATGGTACTACAAGGTCATTAAGATAAGATGGGGCCTGATTATTTAAGACCTTGTATGTGAGGAGCAGGATTTTGAATTCAATTCTGAATTTAACAGGAAGCCAATGAAGGGAAGCCAAAACCATTAAGTGGTAGTACCTGGTGCCGGTTCCTTTTTAAGAACCTACTTGCCGGAGTTCCATGCGCTTGGAAAACCATGATCGCAACAGACTGCATGCCACCGATTGGCTAGTCACTGATGTCACTGTGAGTTGTGAGAGCAACTCCTTCAAGAAAATCAAAACCACCATTTTTGAAAAACAATGATGGCAATAATTGAAAAAACAACATGTGTCTGACGCACATAAGGTGGGACTCAATTGTAATGGAAAATGACAGAGACTGAGACCGAGTACTAGCAGAAAAGGGCTGTGTGAGAATAACCGTGGTTCCCCGGTGTTGTGTATCCTACACTGCCTATGTCAGCAGGTCCAATTGTGGCTTGTACCCGGCTCAGGCTACACATCTCAGGAAACCCGTGCTGTACGCACGCAGGGAGTGATTTAGAGCTGCGAACAAGGCGACAGACCCTTCGTGATCCAGAACAGAAGACTTTTAATGGCTTTTAGTTCCTCTTAATAGATCTTGTTGGCCAAAGGCCTTTTTGTTTTCAGTCATCTTTTTCTGTTGGAAGCCAGAATGGAAATTTCAGTTCAGTTCCATTAATTCAGCAGCCGTAGCTCCAAGTGCACATCAGATGAAATTACATGGAGCTGATGACATCATTGTTTCTGAACCAGCAACGTTTTACACAAACTCGTTAGCAACATTTTGTGAATGCACTGCATGACTGTGCCACATGTGCTGCACACTCAAACTGTCTCTGCATTCATTTGTGTTTATAAATATCTCCCAACATGTGCAGGATACAGTAACTATTAAAATACCTACAGGACAGCGCTGGCTATCTAAACCTCAAAGATATCCAGGATTTATCCATGAGCACATGATAGAGTCTTTTAGGAAATATCTGTTGACATATCACACTCTGTCAGCTGTCATTTATAAATCAGCATGCTACAACTGACCAGGAACTCTGCTCTGCGCTGTATGAATCACTGCCTCTAGCAGAATATAGGAATGTAGTTTTTCAGGAGTGCGATAATCATAAGTAACCATAAGTTACTGTCCATTACAGTTTGGCCTTATATATAAATGGCAGCTGCCTGTTTTATATTTCCTGTAGGAAGTAGTTTTTTTTTTTCTTAAGACACAGAATGGATTCATCCAGCTTTCTGATGGATCCAAGTCTGGCCTGGATTTTACACTCTGCATTTAGTAGCAGCTTTTCCCCCCCCAAACAACTAAGTTGGTCACAGTAAATGATAAAACGCCACACAAAAACAAAACACGTTTTGTAAAAATAAATTCCTCAGTAAAGCAGAATGTAAAACCACGCATGCATTTCAACAGAAGACAAAGAAGGAGGCCCTTTTATTAACCACCAAACAAACCTTGACACATTTCTGAGGCTGAGCGGCGTCTGCTCGGCCCTCCTCTCTCCCGCTGCTTTGATCCAGTGTCTGAGAAACGCTATTTTTTTCTTTCTTTAGAGCTCAGTTTCTTTTAATTTATCCATTAGGGATTTGTTTTGCTCAGGCTTTAGCATTTTTGGAGTAAACAGCAGTGGCTCTTGTGATATTCTTTCTTGCTCATTAGCCTTCACTTAGTGCTGCTATCTTGCTAATTACACATTATACTGTGGTATCTGTACAGTAAGCAAATGCAGCATCCCGAGGGAAAACTCTGGAAGTTCATCTGGATTCCTGGTTCAAAGTGAAAGTAAGATATTTGTTGTGTACTGATAAATAAAGTAAAAAAGCAGTGCAGCGTTAGAGTAAAACAAAAAAAGGCAGGAGGTGTGGGGAAAAAGACAAAAAGATAATGAAAAAAATAAAGAAAAATGAAATCTTCTTTCATGTTTATTTATTACTAAACTCTTCATTTTAATCATTCATTTTTATATGTTTTCCCCCCATTGTTAAAATTCTTCCATGTTTTTAGTTATTTGGGCATTATTTCACATGGTTCCCTTTTCTTTGTTTTCAAAAAAAAGGTTAAATATCTTTTTTCTTCATCGTGTCTGCATGACAGTGGCAGACACCGGGTCATTGTGGCTTCTCACATGCAGAAATGTGGCTTCTGTCGGTTCATTTAAGCCCCCTGTATGAACCAGTGCAGTCCAAATCAGCAGTGAGGTCTTTGAAACAGAAATATGGATGGTTACGCATGTGGAGGTGAAGCAGAGACTCACGGTTTGGCGATTAGTGTGCCGACCTGCTAGAGAGGTGACTAATCGAACCACCAACTGTGGCTGATGAACAAGCTGCTGCTTCATCTGCTCACAGCCTGAATGGGCGTGTTGGTGCTCCATGTGTGGCACCATATGTCTGCCGTTTTTACATTGACTCTGAAAATTTAGAAGCTGGACGAGGAGATTAAAGAACAGAGGCTGTTAGCAACATCTGAGCAAGAGCAGTTGAGGCGAGATCTTGGGTCCTCCTGGGAGTGAGCATGGCCTTTGCAGTGTGGTGGACTGAGGACTAAACTCACGCTGGCAGCAGCAGCGTTTCATCTGTCACTCACTTAATACAGTGATTCAGTTTTGCAAGCTAAATCACAGAGGACAGAATTTTTAACTTCATATATCAGCCAGAGGCCAGCTGAGAAAAGTGTCCTATGATATGCTCAACAGCATAATGAGCAATGGGAGGGATCTGCACCGGAAAGCTGACACAAATCCGAAAAAAAAAAATCTTATTTTGAAGGATATTTAGGCATGCAGACTGGAGAAGCAAGGGGTCAAACAACCACCAACCCTCCCATTAGTAGATGACCTGCTCTGCCCACCCAGACTCAAAGTGCTGAAACCTATTTTAGGGACATGTTCCACATCTTGGATCAGCGTCACAATAACAGCCTGGCCTATGAGACAGCTGGTGAGGGAAAGACAAAGTCTGGAAAGGTCTGGGGCTGGCTCCTTAGCAGTGACCAACCTTTTGAAGGAAAGGTGAGTAAATCAGTTGTCCGTAGTATGTTTGTCTCAGATGAATAACAAATACAAAGACGTTACCCTAAAAGTTCCGTCCATGTACACTCATATTACTGTTAGTTTACCTGGGTCATCCAGCCAAGTCCACATGTGGGAGATGCAGATAACTAGGACTGAGCTGAAAGCCTTCAGTGTCCAAATCAGGATTAATTTTTCAATGAGAAAAAGAGATGGCAACATTATTCATTATCCCTCAATTAGAATTATTATCACTAATCACCACTCGTCTAGCCCTGACACGGGGACAGGGATACATAACCACGTGACCAACATTTCTTTGATCAGGCTGTTGGAAAAGTCAAACATCTGGAATTAGTCTGTGGTCTGGAATAATAAGTACTATTGTATTTTTGCCTTTAGCATTTTCTTTTTCATAGATTCAACTAAAGAAATGTCAACAAATTGTTTTTTTTGACAACCTGAAAGTGCCTAAAGATGCATTTTAATGTATTTTGCATGATTATTTCCTATGTGTAGGCACAACATGGGTTCATCTCTTGAATTAGCAAAAAGATCATTATGAACACCTGACTAATGCTGTGTTTGGTCCCCCTTTTGCTGCTATTAACAGCTCTGACCCATCAAACCATGGACTCCACTAGTCCATGGTTCTCATGCTCAGATGCCCATTGTTGGCTCGTTTGGTAGTCCACAAGGTCAGCGTGAGCATTCTGCTTTGTTTGTTGCTACGCAGCGCCATACGTAATAATCTGTGATGCACATCAGTGAGCTTTGGCCGCTTATGACTCTGGTTCACCATTGTTCCTTTCTCTGATGACTTTAGATAGATCCTGACCACTGCGGACCAGGAACACCCCACCAGAGCAGCATCTTCGGAAATGCTCTCACCGACTCATCTAGCCATCTAGCCCCTGTTGAAGGCGCTCAAGTCCTTACGCCTGCCTGTTTTTGGTGATTCTACACATCAACTTTGAGGACCAAATGTTCACTTGCTCTCTAGAAGTGCCACCATGACGAGACGATGTTATTTACTTCACCTTTCAGTGATCACCTGATCGGTGGACATGAGTTTTTGTGCTTTGGTAGCTTAAGCAAATAAAAATTGCTCTTATTGTTGAGATAAAAGGACTGGATTGAAAATGATGAAGATGACATCATAATTGGTCTTTAAGTAGTGGAAATTCATATGTTGAGTGGTACGCAAGTTTATCCTTGTTCCAAGTGGTCTTTTTACTATGTTATATTAAAAACCACCGATGCAAGCAAGTTATTCATCAAGTAACTTAAAAATATGTAGAAGATCGTGCAAAATGTATAATATGAAGAACAGTGCTGGGTACATGTTAGGGCCACTGAAGGTAGGAAAAAATAAGAGTCAAAATTTTTTATGTTAAAGTGGCAGATATGTGAAAAAAAAACTTCTCTGTACAACAACCCAAGCACAACGCTTTAAATATGAGTCAGCAACAACCTTGGCATCGTTATTTGTTTTTGATGCCTCCATCCAACAACGGAAATCATCAATGCATCCAGGAATCCCTATACCATAAGGTTTATCCTAAGAGTCCATCTGCCAAATAGCATATGGAACTTTAGTGCTGTTGCCTAAGATGTTGACGTCTTTGAGTCTCCACACTGTGGGGATCAGTTGCTTTAATAATCAGTCAGATTGTGTCCTGTGGTACCACAAGTCCCATTCGAATAGCTCAAAGGTGTAACCAGTGATATCCTTGCATCTGTTCATTGTGCTGTTGTTCTTGTCTGCTCTTTTCTTTTGGATAGACCCAGGTCACAACAGCATCTCTGCAAAGTCTGCATGCTTATGATAATATGATGATTCTCAGCTAAAATCACAAACATTTCTTTGTTGCTAAACCCAATTCAAAAGCATAATTTAATTAGGTCAACATTGGCATGGTGCATGGCAAACCTGATGCCCAAAGTGATGAATTTCCTTAACCAAAAAACACTGTTTTCCAAGTTATCCATTACAAATCTGCCACGTTTTTCTCACAACTTTGAAACTTCAGTATCAAAGATTTTCCTTCCATCATTGAGCTTCATATGCCGTCGTAGTTCATTAGAAGATTAGACACATGGATTAATGTGGGAATATTAAAGTACACAACTGTAGAAGAGCTTAGATCACCTTCACTTTGGCCATTTAGTGAGGAAAAGCTGCTAATTTCAGTCTTTCAGCACCTCCAACATGATCATTTTCTGCTTTTTTTTCTGTTTTTATTTTTTAAATTAAATTGCTGTAAACTGATTGTATATAGGTCCAGGGCTAAGCAATGAAAAAGCATCATCTTGGGTTCTGTGAAATTTTGATGGTCTGACATTGTAATGATGTAAAAAAAAAAAAAAAAAAGAGCAAGAAAATGTAACAAATAGTAATAATAGCAGTTGGTGGAAATAAATCCCAGAATGATCAGGATGAAATAGCCTTTATGTGACCTGGGGTTTAAATAAAATTAAGGAGTGATAATTATCATGATATTGATTTTTACCCTGCAGCTTAAGTTGACCTTTGGTTTTGATAAGTAAGCTGTGACAACGTGCCACCCCCACCTTCTTCTTCTCACGCTTTACATCAGTAACCCTCGGAGGAAATTGTTTTAATGACTCATCAGCTGTCATAGATGCAGCCATAAACTTTCACAAACCTTTAATGTTTGTCAGCGTCTGCTCAAGCTTCTGCTGTGAAAACACCCGTCAACCTGCAGAGCATGTGGCGAAGCCTCTGTTTGTGAATCGGTTTAAGCAGTACAGAGTTAGACCTGTGTATGAAGCTCCCTCAGAGAGAGCTCAGCTTCTGCTTCACCCTTTTTCTACCTTTCATCTTCTCTGCTCCTCGCAGATAAAACAGTGTTCATGGTCTCTGTCATCCTTAGTGCAGTCTAAGTGAGTAGATATTTCTGACAACATTTCACCAAAATAAAATGGTGAAATGTTGTCAGAAAGGTGGAAGGAGGAGGACGAGGTCTGACTCCTAACACTCGCAACAGCAACAAATGAATTGAGAGACCAACATTTGTCCATTTCTAAACAATCTTCCAATGGGATGATGATCAAGGATTAGGATTGTGTTGATGGGTGATGAAATCTGGGATCCATTATGTTTAAAGTGGTAGCCATGTTTTCCTAATAATGGAAGAAGTCAGGACTGACTGTGTTATTCAGATCTAAATCTGCCTGACTATGGTTTCATGTCAGCAAGCATGAATATGACCAGTACTGTTGACACAGATGTGTTTGGGCAAGTTCATGTGGTGTTTGTGTACTCTTTGAAATGAATTTGAGTGCATGAGACAATTATACTGATCTGTCGTCACCTCAAAACAGGAGAAACCAGAAAAGTCATGTTTCTGTCTTGTTTTGATTTTGGAAGTCCAAGTACTGTATTTATGAAGAAATGCTATTCAGCTGTTTGTTTTACTGAATGTTTTACTGAATGTCCTGTTCCTGCTCAAACACAGTGGTGTTTTTGAGTAGCTTATCTGCTCGGCAAATTAATTAAGAACTTTTAGATACCTTCTTATTTCATAGTATAATCTTCACGTGCTTCACCCGAAGCCCACTTTCTGTGTACTCACTACCTAACTTATAGCCAAAGTATTCACTCACTGTGTCTTTACTGTTTCGCTAGCTTAGCTTAGCTCATAGCCGACTCGCTAGCAGCATGGCCTCTTCACCTGTCCCTCCTGCACTTTCCTGCTCATTGTGTCAGATGTTTAGTTACTCCTTGCCCTCCTTTAGCAGTAATGATACTTGTAACAAATGTATCATTTTTGCAGCTCTGGAGGCCAGGATTACTGAATTGGAGACTGCTTCGCACCCTTCATTCACCCCTAGCTAGCCAGGCCCCTGTAGCTGGTACAGCCGAAGATGGAGTAGGCCCCGCTAGCTGTTCCCTGGCAGACCCCAAGCAGCTGGGGAAAGAGGGCCGCTAGGTGACGGTGAGGAGGAAGCATAGTTTTAATCAGAAGCCCCAGGTACACGACGAACCTGTTCATGTGTCTAACCGTTTTTCCCCACTCGGTGACACACCCGCTGGGGGTCAAACTCTGGTAATTGGTGATTCTGTTCTCAGACATGTGACGCTAGAGACAACGGCAACCATAGTCAATTGTCTTCCTGTAGTTTTCTCTGGTCCCCTCCCCAATCAGACCAGGAGTGACATGTTTAGCCGCATGTTCTCCTTAAATTGCTGGCTGTCTGAGTGGTGTCCAAGACACAATGTGGGCTTCATAGATAAGTGGCAAACCTTCTGGAGGAAACCTGGTCTTTAGGGGTGCAACGATACACAAAATTCACGGTTCGGTTCGGTTCGATACTTTGGTGTCACGGTTCGATATTTTTTCGATACAAAATAAAATGTTCATGCCTTTTTAATTTGTCATTTATTAAAATTATAAATATATATTTTAACTCAAAAGTACAGTTTTTAAATTTAAATGGTAAATGGCCTTGCTGAAACAAAAAATAAAAAAATCAATCAATCAATCAATCTTTATTTATAAAGCACTTTTCATACAAAGAAAATGTAGCACAAAGTGCTTTACATAGTTAAAAGCAGCCCACCCCACCCTCCAACTCACTCCCCACACTCTCAATACACATATATCCCCCCACCCCACCCACACACACATACACACACGCGCACACTTAAAGAGTAAAAATTGGGCTGGACTCGCATGAGCCAAGTGAGGAAACACTATAACAGGGAGCCGTCTGCACCGGGAGCCGGTCACAGACCGCAGCCTCCAGGCTGGGCACACAGCAGGAGGGAGGCAAAGGAGCCCCCCAGCCAGGCTGAGAGGACCCCAGAGACCCAGCAGCCACGGTCAATCACAGCCCCGGTGCAGAGAGCGCCCTCCGAGGAAACACTGGAGATATGATGCAATACGATATATATAGGGTAAAATGATAAAATAAATAAGAACAGGATACAATATAAATATAAATAGAATAAGAAGATTAAAAAATGAATAAGAATAAAATCAAGCAAATATTAGGTAAATCCTAAATTAATAATAGAATAACAGGATAGAATAAATAAGCATAAAATAAATAAACGCTAAGTAAAAGCTAAATTAAAAAGGTGGGTCTTGAGCCTGTTCTTAAAAACATGTACGTTCTCTGCGGCCCTGAGCTCCTCCGGCAGGCTGTTCCACAGACGAGGACCATACCACTGAAAAGCTGCCTCTCCGTGAGTATGTGTCCTGACTTTAGGGACAATCAAAAGGCCAGTACCAGAGGACCTCAGGGTCCGCGAGGGTTCGTATGGTAAAAGCAGATCTGAGAGATAAGAAGGCCCAAGACCATTAAGACATTTAAAAACCAATAAAAGAACTTTAAAATCGATCCTGAAACACACGGGGAGCCAGTGCAGCGATTCTAAAACCGGTGTAATGTGGGCCCGCCCTCTGGTCTTCGTCAGCACACGAGCTGCCGAGTTTTGCAAGAGTTGTAAAGTTGAAATATTCTTCTTAGGAAGACCAGAGAGCAGGGCATTACAGTAATCAATGCGACTGGTAATAAAAGCATGCATCAGCATCTCCGTGTTGGCCCGAGAGAGAATAGGGCGGACTCTGGCTATATTTTTTAGATGATAAAATCCAATTTTGGTTACATGTTTAACATGTGGGATAAAACCAAGCTCAGAGTCAAAAATAACACCCAGGTTTTTCACTTGTAGCGAAGGACATAGTGAAAATGCCTCTAATTTAGACAAGAGTTTCTCTCTCTGAGCCTCAGGACCGACAATTAAAACTTCAGTTTTGTCCTGGTTAAGCTGTAAAAAGTTTTCTGCCATCCAAGATCTTATATCCAAGATACAGTTAAAGAGGGCATCCATTGGTCTGGTGTCATCAGGAGACACGGAGATGTACAGCTGCGTGTCATCAGCGTAACTGTGGAAGTTCACTCCATGCCTCCTGATGACACCGCCGAGAGGGAGCATATACAAATTAAAAAGTACAGGGCCTAAAACCGACCCTTGAGGCACACCACATGTCATTTTATGGATCTTAGAGGAGCATGTATCCATACTCACCATAAAAGTTCTGTCAGAGAGACAGGAAGTGAACCAGCTGTGTACAGCACCAGAGAGGCCCACCATGTGTTTCAGTCTGTTTAAAAGAATAGCGTGGTCTACTGTATCAAAGGCTGCGCTTAGATCCAGTAGCACCAGGACTAGTCCCTAAGGACCCCAAAGCGCTTTACATATCCAGTCATCCACCCATTCACGCACACATTCACACACTGGTGATGGCAAGCTACATTGTAGCCACAGCCACCCTGGGGCGCACTGACAGAGGCGAGGCTGCCGGACACTGGCGCCACCGGGCCCTCTGACCACCACCAGTAGGCAACGGGTGAAGTGTCTTGCCCAAGGACACAACGACCGAGACTGTCCAAGCCGGGGCTCGAACCGGCAACCTTCCGATTACAAGCGAACTCCCAACTCTTGAGCCACGATCGCCCCTACTGATTGAGAAATCACTCATCTTTGAAAGAGGTTTATTACAGAGAAATGGCTCTTTCCAAAATAAAAGCTATACTATCGCTTCTTCTGGGCTATATTCTCAGCAGCATATTAAACATATCAGGTCCCCATAAGGAGAATCATGTGCTAACGGCTGTCTAAATGACTCGGGTAAAGTTTGTAGCATGCATGCTTGTTGTTTTTGTCTGTTCCTGTCTTGACTAGGATGATGTAGACGGCCAACACGTTAACGAGCTAACTGCGCTAACACACTAGCTCCCACCCATGTAATTGAGCATTGCGTGGCACATCCAACATACTGTTTTACTTTAGTCCATGACGCGCTTACCTTCAGGGTCATACGTCACATGAAAACCAAAATAATTCCAAACGCCAGATCTGAATGAGGGTGGGGGAGGTTCAATTTGCCATGTTGCAAGGAGAGCTTAACTTCTGTCTCGCTAGCTTGCCCTGCGCTCTTCCTTCTGACTATGCTGTCTGTGTTGAGCGCTCAGTGGATCTGCGCTCGACAGTGCAGCCTAGGCGGAGTAGTCGAACGCAGATTCACTGAGCGCTCAACACAGACAGCATCGTCAGAAGGAAAGTTGATAAAATAAATTACAAATGTTGTATTGTTCGATACATATGCGTACCGAACCGAAAGCACTGTATCGAACGGTTCAATATCGATACGAATATCGTTGCACCCCTAATGGTCTTGTTAGGAGAGACGGCATCCATCCCACTTTGGATGGAGCAGCTCTCATTTCTAGAAATATGGACAAATTTATTAAACCCCCCAAAATATGACTATCCAGAGTTGGGACCAGGAAGCAGAGTTGCAGTCTTACACGCCTCTCTGCAGCTTCTCTCCTCCTGCTACCCCCCCAAAAACCCATCTCCATAGAGACTGTGTCAGCTCCCAAACAGACAAAAAACAAACTAAAAACCAGCAACAAACAACTTAAACATAAACAATTACAAAGAAAGAACAATACAGTATCCACATCTGAACCAAAGAGTAAAACAGTGAAATGTGGATTATTAAATATTAGGTCTCTCTCCTCCAAGTCTCTGTTAGTACATGACTTAATAATTGATCAACAAATCGATTTACTCTGGTTGCAGCAGGATGATTATGTTAGTTTAAATGAATCAACACCCCCAGAGTCATTCTAACTACCAGAAATCTCGAAGCACAGGCCGAGGGGGCGGTGTGGCAGCAATTTTTCACACCAGCCTATTAATCAACCAAAGACCAGACAGACTTTTAATTCATTTGAAAGCCTGATGCTTAGCCTCTGTCCACCCCAGCTGTGAAAACTCAGAAACCAGTCTTACTTGTTATCATCTATCGTCCACCTGGGCCTTACACAGAGTTTCTGTCTGATTTCTCAGACTTTTTATCTGATTTAGTGCTCAGCTCAGATAAAATAATTATTGTGGGTGATTTTAACATCCATGTAGATGCTAAAAATGACAGCCTCAACATGGCATTTAATCTGTTATTAGACTCAATTGGCTTCTCTCAAAATGTAAAAGAACCCACCCACCACTTTAATCACACTCTAGATCTTGTTTTAACATATGGCATAGAAACTGAACATTTAACAGTGTTTCCTGAAAACCCTCTCCTGTCTGATCATTTCCTGATAACATTTACATTTACAATAATTGATTACACAGCAGTGGAGAGTAGACTTTATCAAGTAGATGTCTTTCTGAAAGCGCTGTAACTAAGTTTAAGAATATAATCCACCCACTGTTATCATCTTCAATGCCCTGTACCAACATAGAGCAGAGCAGCTATCTGAACGCTACTCCAACAGAGGTCGATTATCTTGTTAATAATTTACCTCCTCAACGTAAA
>NW_024582726.1:337507-342141 GCF_018398535.1 Haplochromis burtoni
AGAGAGATTTAGTTTTGCTGCTTTACCAGGTGTAACAATTAAGTTTAGTTTCACATCCAGGCATCCATAAAAACAGAATTTATTAGATGTAACAGAGTTAGAAGTTAGCAGGAAGTTAGCTCGCTAGTTTCCACCTAAACATGATATAGCATGTTCTGACTGAGAGATTTCTGAAAAAATTAAAAAGTACAGCTCTGCTATCACTTCCAACATAAATGAAGATGGAAAACTAAACAGCAGTGACGTTCGTAGGGTTACTGAAGTTCAGCTAGCTGGTATATAATGATGTGCTACGTGATTGCTAGCAAAACAGCTATGTTAGCATAACATTACACAGGCCATCCTTCACAGTGAAGCTGAAGGATGGCCGCTAACCTTTTTCCACTCAATAAAAATTAACGTGAGGGTTTTTGGTGGTTAGGGACAAATGCAATTGCATGACAGGATGCTGTAAATGGACCAAACTTCAGTCAGGAGAACAACTGAGATAATCCATCCACAATACGAGGTTAGTCATTAGTATACTGCAACAACATGGGAATAGAGCAGCTGCGAGAGAATTCAGCGTTAATGAATCAATGGTACGGAAGTGGAGGAAGCACAGTTTTCGGCTTTCCCCATCTTCCAAAAGTGCTTTGTCTCTTTGCTATTACTGTCGCCCGGCATAATTTGCAGATGATGTTGTTGCTAGCTGCTGCAATGCTTTCGACCAAAACGGGCGCAACTTGATGACACCAGCAACATGCGCTATCGTGGTATTGTCAAAATCTCTACAGTTGGCCAAATTTATATCGTTTATACCGCCCACCCCTAACAGACACTATCTC
Source organism: Haplochromis burtoni (assembly GCF_018398535.1). Taxonomy (NCBI): domain Eukaryota; kingdom Metazoa; phylum Chordata; class Actinopteri; order Cichliformes; family Cichlidae; genus Haplochromis; species Haplochromis burtoni. Next base: position 338,335 of record NW_024582726.1, read on the forward strand.
TACTTTTAAGATTAGGCTTCAAACTTTGCTTTTTGCTAAAGCATATAGTTAGGGCTGGACCAGGTGACCCTGAATCCTCCCTTAGTTATGCTGCAATTGGTGTAGGCTGCCGGGGGATTCCCATGATGCATTGAGTTTTGAGACCGCTAATTAAGAGGACCCGAGGGAAGCTCGGAAAGCTAAGCAGAAGTTATTTGGAGAGGAGAGTGACTGCCGTTGGTTGAAAAGAGAGGTAAAAAAAACTTCAGTGGTGTTGCACACTATTTTATATTATTTTTTAAAGTCATTATTCAATACATTGTTATTGTTAACCCTTTAAAGCCGGTCAGAGCAGCAATAATCGATCGATCGACTGTCTTGTTCATGATGAATAAGTCTCTAGAATTAGCGGGGCTTGTGGAAACACAGACCCAACATTTATTTGGACCTTCGAGCCAGAGCCGAACACATTGCATCCACCGAGGAGAGGGAGAGGACGCCACCGCAACGTCTGGGATGATTGACGTAAAGCCCTGGTGTTTCACTTTGCTTTGTCACCAGACCGGGAAGTTTGCGCCTGACCTCCCCTCGGGATGGATGACGATTGACGGGATCCAGAGACTCTTCCCATGAACGTAAACAAACAGTGAGTACAGAAGGCCTTAGAGAGCAGCTACGTGACCCTGCGTTGACTACAGGTACGGGAGCGCGCTAGCCGCGTGAGAGAGACGCAGGCTTCTCCGCCGTGTGGGGCGTAGAGATAACCTAGGTTCGGTGACTCCGCCGTGAAGAGAGTGCGGAATCTCCGCCATTTGGGGCGTTAGAGAGTGTCCGAAGGTTGAATTCTCTGCCATATGGGGCGTTTGAGAGTTTTCAACAGAGAGCGCTAGCTGTGCGTGCAGACGCAAGCGATAGGCCTATGTTGTGTGTAGAGAGATTTAGTTTTGCTGCTTTACCAGGTGTAACAATTAAGTTTAACATCCAGGCATCCATGAAAACAGAATTTATTAATTTAACAGAGTTAGAAGTTAGCAGGAAGTTAGCTCGCTAGTTTCCACCTAAACATGATATAGCATGTTCTGACTGAGAGATTTCTGAAAAAATTAAAACGTACAGCTCTGCTATCACTTCCAACATAAATGAAGACAGAAAACTAAACAGCAGTGACGTTTGTAGGGTTACTGAAGTTGGGCTAGCTGGTATATAATGATGTGCTACGTGATTGCTGAAAACAGCTATGTTAGCATAACATTAAAGACACAGTGAAGCTGAAGGATGAACGCTAACTTTTTTCCACTCAATAAAAATTAACGTGAGGGTTTTTGGTGGTTAGGGACAAATGCAATTGCATGACAGGATGCTGTAAATGGACCAAACTTCAGTCAGGAGAACAACTGAGATAATCCATCCACAATACGAGGTTAGTCATTAATATACTGCAACAACATGGGAATAGAGCAGCTGCGAGAGAATTCAGCATTAATGAATCAATGGTACGGAAGTGGAGGAAGCACAGTTTTTGGCTTTCCCCATCTTCCAAAAGTGCTTTGTCTCTTTGCTATTACTGTCGCCCGGCATAATTTGCAGATGATGTTGTTGCTAGCTGCTGCAATGCTTTCGACCAAAACGGGCGCAACTTGATGACACCAGCAACATGCGCTATCGTGGTATTGTCAAAATCTCTACAGTTGGCCAAATTTATATCGTTTATACCGCCCACCCCTAACAGACACTATCTCTACTTTTAAGATTAGGCTTCAAACTTTCCTTTTTGCTAAAGCATATAGTTAGGGCTGGACCAGGTGACCCTGAATCCTCCCTTAGTTATGCTGCAATAGACGTAGGCTGCCGGGGGATTCCCATGATGCATTGGTTGGAGACCGCTGATTAAGAGGACCCGAGGGAAGCTCGGAAAGCTAAGCAGAAGTTATTTGGAGAGGAGAGTGACTGCCGTTGGTTGAAAAGAGAGGTAAAAAAAACTTCAGTGGTGTTGCACACTATTTTATATTATTTTTTAAAGTCATTATTCAATAATGTTATTGTTAACCCTTTAAAGCCGGTCAGAGCAGCACGCTCCTTTGTTCAGCTATTTTTAGTCTCTAGAATTAGCGGGGTTTGTGGAAACACAGACCCAACATTTATTTGGTCCTTCGGAGCCGGAGCCTAACACATTGCATCCACCGAGGAGAGGGAGAGGACGCCACCGCAACGTCTGGGATGATTGACGTAAAGCCCTGGTGTTTCACTTTGCTTTGTCACCAGGCCGGGAAGTTTGCGCCTGACCTCCCCTCGGGATGGATGACGATTGACGGGATCCAGAGACTCTTCCCATGAACGTAAACAAACAGTGAGTACAGAAGGCCTTAGAGAGCGGCTACGTGACCCTGCGTTGACCGCAGGTACGGGAGCGCGCTAGCCGCGTGAGAGAGACGCAGGCTTCTCCGCCGTGTGGGGCGTAGAGATAACCTAGGTTCGGTGACTCCGCCGTGAAGAGAGTCCGGAATCTCCGCCATTTGGGGCGTTAGAGAGTGTCCGAAGGTTGAATTCTCCGCCATATGGGGCGTTTGAGAGTTTTCAACAGAGAGCGCTAGCTGTGCGTGCAGACGCAAGCGATAGGCCTATGTTGTGTGTGTGTGCGGGCCAGACGTGGTCTGCGTGAGTGTGGCTGATTGTTGTCTTGTAATGGAGAATAAAATGTGTAAGTCTGCCTTAGAAGGGGATGTAAAATTTATGGAGAAATTTTTACCGGGCAGCACGCAGTATGTAGGTTGTTGGTGTGAAAAATATGGATTTGAAGGGACATTAGTGGAAGTTAAGTGTAAAATGCTTGTAGAAAGAATAGCTGTAAGTGTAGCAGGTAAAACAGGGAAAGCGAAGCAGAGGAAGGAGTTGCAGTTAGCAGTTGCTAAGTTGTGGCTGTAGCAGGTTCAAAGATCTGTTTCTTTTGATGTAACTTCCTGGGTTTACGACCCTTTGGTCAGCAGGAGGTCTGACACACACGCACACACACATTCTCACACACACACACACACACACACACACTCTTACAGACGTTCACACATATACATAAATGCTTTGTCTTAGAACCAAGGGGGCGTGGCTTTGTTCTGACGTGTTTTGTGTGAACTGTCTCTCAATAAAAGGTAGCAGGAGGAGGTCAGATCTGGGGGTCATTTTCGTGGTGGACACAGACGAGGCCTCCCTTGCGCAAATAATCGATCGATCGACTGTCTTGTTTTCTTCATGATGAATAAGTCTCTAGAATTAGCGGGGCTTGTGGAAACACAGACCCAACAACTTCCTACAGTGAAACAGACATCAGCGCGAACTATCGCATGTCCGCCATTTCCTGGCCGAAACCGGAAGTGACGTCATTTCGCGGAAAATGTAGTTTTTTACTTGTAGGCCTTAAAAGCCTATACTGGTCATGTTTGACTTTTCTGAATAGTTTCTGGGATGCTTAGAACTCGAATTGCACTGCTGGAAATAGTTTATTTTGATGCACATGCTGTTTTCTTTGCAAATTTGCATCATAGGATTGTTTTTTTCGTTTTTCCTGCAGTATATAAAAATTGGTGTATCTCCAAAATAAAACTATGAAGACACTCAAAATAAATTTCCTGTTGTTGTAAACTATTTTTTGCAACTTTTTTGTATTTAAAGTTTTGAGGGATAAACCTCTTAAATTTCTCCAAGTAGAAATATATGTAAAAAAAACAAAAACGATTTTCAATTTTTTGTAGTTTATTGCACTTTTTTGCAATTAATGTAGTTACTATGGACTTAATGCATACATATTATTAAAATATGGGCTATAACAGTTGTATA
>NW_024582726.1:342166-344360 GCF_018398535.1 Haplochromis burtoni
GCAACTTGAAATGCTCCCACAAATGGCACTACAAAATGTAAAAAAATAATATAAGCTCTGGCGGACTTGGTTCTATAGTAGGTCTTAAAGGGTTAAATAAATATCGTCAAATAATCGAGATCTCAATTTCAGTGAAAATAATCGTGATTATCATTTTTGCCATAATCGAGCAGCCCTAAATAAAACTGAATTGAATTGAGTTGTTTGTAGAACTCTGCTTAAAGAAAAAAAAAAAATCACGTAGACTTGAATAAAAAGCCTTGAGGACATGTTCGTGGACAGTTATATTGCAGTCCGAGTCATCATTTGTTCATCATTTGTAATGCAGGTGGTTTTTCATTAAGCTGTTGTCACATTTTGGTACATTTTGACCCCTTATATTGCCTGTACTCATTTATTGTAACTCAGATATATTGGTGCCACCATTAGGCTCTGATTCATTCAGTGTGTAGCTGACTTCGCTAGCTTGCCAAACATGGTTTGCCAGCTAACATGATCATGGCAGATAATCGGTGTTATCAATGGTGTTGATATTAAGCAAAAATAGGTAGTATAAGCGAACAGTTGCTTTCTCAAATAATAACGAAGAGCAGTGTTAGCCAAATTAGTTGTGCAGCATGTATCTGGTAACTAGTCACAGTGTGAATAGGAGACACTTTTATGTGGATGAGTGTCTCCTACTTGAACATAAGGTAGAACACTGCGAGGCTTAACCTTAGCCGAGGCTCAGAAAATGCAGATGTGCCACATTCGGTCCAACTATTCCTTCCTCTTTGAGAGTTTTCTGTAACCTGTTGTGATACCCTTTCAGGTCTGTTTGGCCTTTTTCCATCCCCATGTAGCCCTCCCCTCAATGATATTTCCCAGCATTGCGAGTTAGATCTGTTATAAAACCTTTACCTGTGAAATTTGACCCTGTAAATATTATCAGTGCTTTATTTAATTTTGCTATGAGCAATGCTGCCACATGTTTTAAACATTTAATCAGTATTGCAAGTTTTAAAAAAAAGCAACCCTTCTGCATAGCATTATAATAATTAGCTTTTAATTTGTCCTACTTGCCTCTAATCCCAGCTGTACGGACAGAGTGGTGTTAATCTAGAAAAAGTGAAGATGGAAATGATTAATTAGCTCAGCCGTGATTCAGACTGAATATTCATCAGGATCACTGGTCCTGCCTGTTATGTGCTTCGAGTTATGTGTTTTCTAAATGTATTGTATATTTGAAAGCACATCATACCTCCTGTAGAGTTGGCTCTCTCTGACTAAACGTAGCGAAGTTCAGTTATTAAAACCAGTGAGTCACATGACAAGTGTTTGTTTTTGTTTTTTACAAAAGTGTCTCGATGGACTTTAAACACTTAAAGTACAAACAGCTTGCAGTGTCGTGTGGTCACAGAGTAACATCTTGTTCACACTCCACTGATGCGTCTGCTCACGCTAACCACTACTTTATGAGCTGCTGAGTTTACCACATATAACATCTGGTTTGAGGGCTTCCTGTGCATTTCCAAGGACCTGAGAAGTGCTACCTTTGGGCTTCTAAGAATCATGTGGTTGGTGTACTGTTCGGGGGAGCGCTGACAGCTGTATGCACTCTGAGCTGAAGCTGGTGATCGGGTGTGATCAATGGGTGGTAAGCCCATCCATTGAACTGTGGGTTTTGAGATTGTCCCTTTCTATGGTGACCTTACCACACTGATTGTGTTTGTGCTGGATTTGATTTGTATTAAGATGATGAAGGATGAATGCTGCTCATAAAAGTTGTCTTAATACATAACTGAGAACTTTCCAGCACTTTCCAGGTCTGTAGAAAGACAAAACCTCTGTGGACTTAGCAGTACAGTAAAGGAAATATGACATGTGTGTGAACACATTAAGTTTCACCCCTGTTTTAATACCATTAGATGGGCAATGAAGTTGTTGTTTCTGTCAGCCTTCAATTCCACCTGCATCAACCCAAACCTAACCACATTGTTTATTTGGCCTGTAATCAATTTGATTTATGTAGCGCCAAAGCAAAAACAACACCTCAAGGCGCTTAATATTGTAAAGACCTTACAAGACCTTAAATAGGGAAACCCCCAAAATAGACAACTCCCTGTGAGTAAGGATTTTGGTGACAGTGGGAAGGAAAATCTTCCTTTTAACAGGAAGAAACCTGCAGCAGAACCAGTTTCAGGGAGGGGCGGGG
>NW_024582726.1:344769-357867 GCF_018398535.1 Haplochromis burtoni
TGATATGGTACTACAAGGTCATTAAGATAAGATGGGGCCTGATTATTTAAGACCTTGTATGTGAGGAGCAGGATTTTGAATTCTGGATTTAACAGGAAGGCAGTGTGGGAGAAATGTGCTCTCTCTTTCTAGTCCCTCTCAGTAATCGTTGCCAGGCTAAAGGTCTGTGGTACGTAGTCGACTCATAAAGATTGAAGCAATAATTAATGGTAGGACTTCATTAAAGTAAAAATGGTTTTAAAAAAATAACCACTGTAACATTCTTTCTGTGCTGCTTTCTGTTTTATATTGCTTAAATTGAAAAACCTGCATATACATGCTGGGTTTACAAAGGATATAAATCTCATTTATCAATGAATACACACTCGTGCAGATTATAAAATCATTTTAAATACATTTAAACTCTTCTACTAACAAATTAAAATGTGTCATTTGCATTTTAAATATTTGCATGGAGTCTTTGTTTTGTTTTTCTGTGGAAATGACCAAACTGTCCAAACCCCACTTGTCCTCTGAGTGGCTTCTGCTTAGGAGGGTTGTTGGAGATTTTCCTAATCTGAGTCCCGCTGTGGTCGACTGGGTTCAGCAGCGATCGTGCAGCCCTTCATTCACTGGGTCAGGTGGCCAGTCATTCTGTAAGGGAGGGGCGAGAGACTGCAGCGCCATACAGGTGTAAAGGGAGGGAGCAGAGTGAAGTCACGCCATACAAGCTGGGTGTCGTGTGTGCGCGTGTGTCACTGGAAGGAACTAACAAATATGCAACAGCTTTATTGATGTTGTTTTATGGTCATTTTTGTGTTTGTTTCTTTGTACTGAACTGACTATTATGGGGTTGTTCAAGCAAAACAAGACGTTTGAAGAGGTCGCCTCAGTAAATATGCAAAACTGTACATATCAATTAAGAATTCATGTTTTTTTTAATTGATTGAAATATAATAAAAATAATGTTTCTTGCACTCCTAGTTTCATTCACCTAGTGAGGCATTCTTTATGCCTTTTATTAATTTTGGGGTTTATGATAAGTAAATAAATCTGTCTTTTTTATTATTTCAAATAAATTCAGGGTGAAGAAGAAGCTGATCAAAATACTTAAACCAAACCTGATGGTTTCCATCTTCTATAATTGTAGTCTAATAATTGTACAAAGGCGGTTCTTCTCTGCGTCTTGTTTGTTGTGTCTCTACGTGAAGAAAGCTTGTGATTGTGTGTGTGTGTGTGTGTGTGTGTGTGTGCTAATGTGACTGCTCACTTACATAACTTTGCTCTGCTAAAAATAGCATCTCAGAGCTGAGCTGTCACTCTGTTCCAAAGTGCTGGGAGTATAAATACATGCAGTGAGTGAGTTTTCAGCTGTGCTGCTGTCTGAAAGATGAGCTCCTACAGTTTAATCAGTGCTGCATGTACCTGCTCTCTACAGTAACCTGTAAAATGCTTAAGAACTCCTCACCTAATATTAGGGGCTAATTTTGGCAGGAGCCTGAGTGATATTAGACAACATTTGCCAATATTTTTGTATTGGTAAATTGCCAGTAAGTGAAAGAAGTAAAGAACAGACAAGAGAAACACCCTTCAACCCTTCAAAGCTCCTCCAGAGGGCGCTCTGTAACTAACTCTGTAACTTCCTTGTTAGCAGCTGGTGTTTGGCACAAATACATCCAGCCGAGCCCAGCAGAGTGAGACGAAATGTTTAAACTACATTATCATAGTTCGGACTACACATTACAAATGTTCAGAAAATCTGTTTGTTTGATTTGTCCCAGAGGATATTGAGTTAATATAAAAATATCGCAGAGTTACATCCACCAAACACAGATTATTCAGCACAGTGATTACCAAGCATATGGGCTCAAAATGTGGTCATAAATATTTTGTACTTGAAAATCGGTTTTGTACTTGTAAAAAAGATTTGTGCGTGCGTAAAAAAGATTTGTGCGTGCGTAAAAAAGATTTGTGCGTGCGTAAAAAAGATTTGTGTGTGTGTGTAAAAAAGATTTGTGTGTGTGTAAAAAAAGATTTGTATGTGGACTTAGCCAAAAACCCCTGCAAGTTACAACTACGAATTTTGACCCCATTTTTCTTCCTTTCATCTGATTGGTCAATGTCATGTCAATCACAAATGTAACAATCCAATCAGAGAACAGATGGGTTTGGCTGTCGTAGGGGCGGGTTTTTTGAACTGCAGGTCCTTGAAGGGTAATCTCCCTTCAAATATCCGATAGCAGTTAGGTCCCCTTACTTTCAGCAGCTGTTGAAAGGATAAAGTTGTGGTATGTCAGTGGTTAGAAATACCATTATTACTTTAGGATTAGTTTAACACAACGTCAGGGCTGACCCGGGACCATTGTTGTGAGTCACAGCGAGCAGCATAAAAGTCCTTTCACATCGGACGCAGGATGTGCTGCTAATGCTAACTGCTAACTAAAAGCAAAGGATCCAGAATTTGTTGCTGCCTGCTGGGCTCTGTGGGTTTTTGCAGCAGCTCTACCTGTACTAGATGCACCTGCTCCTTGTCGTTTTTATCTCTGACTTTATGTGAACTACAAGAGTTTCTGTTTTTTTTTTTGCTCGTTCTTCAAATGTTCAATAAAAACATGTATGCTAATTCATAACGAAGAAAGCTTTGTAATGAAGACTGTCATTTCCAAAACACTGCCCCCCCTGCGTCCGCAGCGCTGTTGAAAAGGCTGTGGAGGTCCCTGTATTAAACACTGTGACACAAAAATCACCAAACTCGGACGACCACAGACTGTTTTCCTTCGTGGTGATGAAGGAAAACGCTGGGTTGGCATGTAAAAGGGCATTTATTCCCTTCAAAGACCTGCAGTTAAAAAAAAAACCGCCCCTCCGAGAGCCAAACCCATCTGTTCTCTGATTGGATTGTTACATTTGTGATTGACATGACATTCAGCAATCAGATGAAAGGAAGAAAAATAGGGTCAAAATTCGTACTTGTAACTTGCAGGGTTTTTTTGGCTAAGTCCACACACAAATCTTTTTTACACATACAAATCTTTTTTATGCACGCACAAATCTTTTTTTATGCACGCACAAATCTTTTTTATGCACGCACAAATCTTTTTTATGCACGCACAAATCTTTTTTATGCACGCACAAATCTTTTTTACACACACACAAATCTTTTTTACACACACACAAATCTTTTTTACACACACACAAATCTTTTTAACACACACAAATCTTTTTTACACATACAAATCTTTTTTACGCACGCACAAATTTTTTTTACGCACGCACAAAATGTTTTTGCGCACGCACAAATCTTTTTTACACATACAAATCTTTTTTATGCACGCACAAATCTTTTTTACACGCAACAAATCTTTTTTACACACAAATCTTTTTTAGCACGCACAAATCTTTTTTACGCACGCAAATATTTTTAACACATACAAATCTTTTTTACGCACGCACAAATCTTTTTTACACATACAAATCTTTTTTACGTACGCACAAATCTTTTTTACGCACGCAAATTTTTTTTTTACACATACAAATCTTTTTTTACAAATACAAACATTTTGAGCCCATACAAGCACACTGTCCTGATTACTGCAGAGAGCGCGCACTGTTCTACACCCGGATGGACAGATGAGTCGACTCCAGCATTTTACATGGAGATTTTCAAAGTCTCCTTTAGCTTTTGTAAATGGTGGCACCTCTTTCTTTTTTCCAGCTGTGACCACAGAAGCTTAAGGCTTGTGTTTGCTAAGGTCTTACAATCTTTCATATGAAGCTAATTGGGACTATTTTTTTTTGTCCTGAATTTCTTCCAGTAATGCGGTTCTGCACTAGATCTGATGCCCAGGGGTTGCATGATGTTGCTGTGGCAGTAAATCACACTGGTACATTTTGTTGTTATTGTGTCTGGTTTCGACATTGTAACAGCTGGACAACTTTGAAATTAAACATTTCATATACCGCATGTAACAAGGTGTAGTGACAGTTGGACGGTTAAGTGGGGACCAGTGGAAAACGCCTTTATTTGCACATAGATGAAACCTACATGACAAACTGTGATATATCAGCTGTTCTGATGTTCTGTGTGTGACCTACTGTCTTTATTTTCCCACTGCAGCTCAGATTGAAATAATCCCCTGTAAGATTTGTGGAGATAAATCATCAGGGATCCACTACGGGGTCATCACCTGTGAAGGCTGTAAGGTAAGCTCCTCCTCCCTCCCGTTGTCTGCTAAAGTCAATTTGAGCGCGTTATAACCTCAGTTAAACCCAACTCTAAAATACAGTAAAGGGTCCAAAATGTACGGCCTCCTTCACATCGTCCAAAGTTATCCAATGAGTCAGTTTGGATTCTGGCCCCCGGTGCTCATGTTTGATGTCCCTGCTTTAAATGATAAGCCTTTCCAAGTCGTTCAATCACAGACTGATCTTTGTTACATCTGTGCAACAATTAATGTTTGAGAATAGTTTGCACTTTGAATCCTCCGTATTTTGTCTTTTTTTCTTTAACCAGGAAAAGGCCTCTGCAATCATCCATCGCTGGCGTTTTTATGTGGCACAGCTCACCAGTGCATTTATTGTGGTGTTAAACCAGTTTTCATTTGAGTTTAAAGTATTTCCATGTATTGCAATATGATTTTATACCCATACCTGACCAGGCACGTTTGTATGTTTCGTACAGAATTTGGTCTGAAACATCAGTCACGAGCATCGGGCTCTAAACCATATTCTACCTGGTGAGAGCGGTTCTGTGAACAGGCAGGTGTGTTCAGCCACAGCAGCTGCTGATGTGACAGCTGGAGGCTTATTTCACAGCCAGCATGCAGCTGAAGCAGCCTCCAAACAAACCACAACATCTGCACTAAGTCGCACGTTAGATGTAAATGATCTGCTGCTAATATGACATAATGATATTACATAATGTCATCTGAGAGAAATCAATGTTTTCCCTTTAAAGTTACTACTGTTCCCTTGAGCTTGACACAGAGTGGCATCATTTGTTAATTTAACTATAATTTGAATTACAGACATTTTTATATTTTATAATTTTGATGCATTTCCATTCAGATCTATACAGGCTATATTGGCTCTATGAGAAGAAGGGTTATAGGCCATCTGTGATGCATCTATAAACTAGTGGGATCAGGAAACGTGAACAGGTACTATAAACGTACCGGGGATATGGTGATCGTGGGCTGAACCCCAGTTTGCTTCATGTATTTCTTCACACTTTCAAAGTGCTGTGAATGTTTCCTTTTCACTACATGGTGCTGAAGGTAATGTTGACTTTTATTCTATAACTATGATGCTGACATCTCTAAAGCATTCTCACACATGTTTTATGTGGTTCCCACATTTCTTGAGGTAAAATGCAATAAAATAGAAAAGAATAGAACAGAATAGGACTTTATTGTCATCGTGCATATACAATGAAATTCTGCTTTTTTTCCCCATCAGGTTGATAAACAGTTAACAGCTTCTTTGTGCTCTACATGGCACATGGTCTCCAGTCTTTGCCTTGTGATTACATTCACATTTCTGCATTGCCTGTTATATATTCACTGACTGCTTGTGAGAGTGAGCTGCTGACAAGCAGACTGAAGCTAGCAGAAATAACTTTCATGTGTTTGTCATCTGATAGCCTTTGCGCTCCTTGGTTTACCAATTTCTCTGTATATGCTAATAGGCCAGTCTGCCATTACTCTGTAAAATGGCTCATACAGAGGTACACGGGTGGATACGGTTTGTTTGTTGTTGTTACTGTTGTTGGACATCCAATGAACACTATATTGTGAAGCATTTGCTCATCTGCCTTCACACAGTGACATTCATTTCTTAACCCAAAGAGTTTAACGGGATGTGCCTCATCCTTTGCAGCTGTAACAGCTTCAACTCTTCTGGAAAGGCTTTCCACCATGTTTATGGGAATTTTTGAACATTCTTCTGGAATCGAAAGGAGGAATGCTACATCAGGTTAGACACTGATGTAGCATGACAAGGCCTGGCCCTGGCTCACAGTCTGCGCTCATCCCAAAAGTTGAGGTCAGGACTCTGTGCAGGCCAGTAAGGTTCTTCTTTGTTCATGTCTTCATGGACCTTGCTTTGTGTACTTGTACACAGTCATGTTGGAACAGGAAGGGGCCGTCCCCACACTTCTCTAACAATTGTCTAACTTGGATGTCTTGGCCAAGATATCGTCATCATCAGTGATGATGTCAACCCCAGCCTCAGCTCCAGTTCCAGCTCCAAAGCCTAATCCTTTGCTTTTTAAAAAAAAAAAAAAAAGCATAGGGTTGAAAAAACAACAAATTAATATTAAAGATGAATTTAAAAAATAGGGTTAGGATTAGGATGACTCTAAATCAACCAGTGGCCATTAGTTGGAGCCTGGAAGCGGCAACTTTAAGCTGAGTTTTGACAAGATAACTGGCTTTGATGAAGAGGAGCCGTGGCTCTTAATATGATTGGAGACTGATGAGACCGCCTTGGCTTCACATACTTCCATATTTCAACCAGACCGTGCTCTGTGTATGTTTCAGAGAGTGAAATGTAGTGTTGTGTGAACAAGTGTTTTAAGTCTAGGAATGTTAGATTAGTAACTTTGTGCATATTACAAATATTCTAACTATATTGTAAATACTAAAAAGCAGTCCTAGGGAGGCAGTTTAGAGGCCTGTAATTTAGTTCAGTTTTTATGCTGGTAGGTTAGTTAGTTTTGTTCTATTTTATATTTCTACAAAATCTCACAGTAGCTCCAGTCCTTGTGTGGAAGTCACATTTGCGTTGTGCTCTGGGCTCCAGAGTGCAACACAAGACAACCCCCTGTACCCCAGACAGTCCCCCAGACTCTGATGATAGTCTGAAGCATTTGTCTCTTTGGTCATTGCAGTCTGGATTAGTTTATCATTGCAGAAAAATGTAAAAAAAAAACGTTTCTTTTTCTCAAATTGAATTTTTTCTTATTACTTTTTGTTATGAAGAATATTTTTGTCATTCATTACACGTGTTTGTGAAAGACTTGATTTTATTTTTTTTGTTTTTTTGTAAAAAGATAACAATGTTAGCCTTTTCTGCAGCTATAGGGGATTTATGGCATCACTCTTGGCTGGAAGCAGTGCTTAAACAATGGAAAAAACACAAACTTTGTCCAAAAACCTCTCATGTTTAGCTGTTTTCCACTTTTTCTTTGGTCATTTTAGCCTTTTTGGCCAGGGTGAAGGGAGTATCTGCCATCAAACAAGAAGACAGCTGCATGTAACTACGACGGTGTTTGCTAGTTCACCTTACATGCATTAATGTAATAACGTGGTTAGCCTACTCAACGTAAATTACACACGAACAACATTAAGCTACTCACGCAGAGAAGAACGGCTGCTGCTGCATCATCATCCGTCATCATTTCTGCTACACTGGCAGGGCTAGGGGCCAGGACTCTCTCTTCGGGTTTTTGGGGGATGTTGCTAACTCCGGGCCGATAACAGGCACCACACCGCAGTAGATGTGCACGGTGTGAGGTCTATCAAAATATGGCGCATTTCTCGCTTTTAAAAAAATGCTATGCATCGCCAGGTGTTTCATCAGATTCGAGGAGTTACCTCCTTTGCACAGTATCACCTTAAAGCACTTGTTGCAGGCTGCTGAGTTTGCATCTTTTGCTGTGAAGTACAGCCAGACTTTTGACCGCTTCGCCTTGGGCATTTTTAATCTGTAGCTCTGCTCTAAAAGAACGTACGTACCTGGGCCCGCCTACTATCCTTGGAAAGGTAAAATGATTGGCTAGAATCCAAAGTGTATGACACTCAGGAAAAAAAAGCACCGAAATAAAGCACCGAAATGTGCGCTGCTTTTCGGTCTGGTTACTACCGTTCAAGGTTCAAGGTTCTTTATTATTTGTCACATGCATAGTTATACAAGTATAACACACAGTGAAATGTAGCCTGACACGCTCCTCGACATGTGCAAAATTGGGGGGGGTGTAGAGGAAGAACATTATATATATATATTATATATTATATATATATATTTATATTTTTTTTATATTAATTATAGTATATATATGGGTAATGTGCAGTAGTAGCACACACACTCTGACAACACCACACACACCCACCACACACACACACTACACACATAGTATATATACCATTGATGTCAGAACCGGTGCCATCATGGCACCGGATACCGGTGCCCATCCCTAATGGTAAGTGATAGTGGGGCTGTGCATCCTTCAGGAAATCCATTTTGAATTGTAGCTCCATGAGTGCACTGAAGATGCCAAAAGATTGCAAAGCAAAGAGTAACCAGATTTGATGTTTTTATACTGGGGGAAGGTCTCACAGTGATGCACATTTCATCCTTTGCCTCTATGATCTCCAACATGAGCACAAACATGAAGGCTTGACTGTTGTTTCAGTGATCAATCATAGAGATCTTTTGGTATGAAAACAATGATTTTAATAGAACTCTTTCGTGCTCTCTCAGGGTTTCTTCAGGCGTAGTCAGCAGAGTAACGCCACCTACTCGTGTCCTCGCCAGAAAAACTGTCTGATCGACCGAACGAGCCGAAACCGCTGCCAGCACTGCCGTCTGCAGAAATGTCTCGCTGTGGGCATGTCCCGAGACGGTAAGGCAAACACATGCACAGCAGATCTACACGTTACGAACATATCGAACCCACCTCTATGTCCAGAATAACCCTGAAGTACAACAACTGTGTGCTGTATGTGTATGTTAACCCTAACCCTGACTCTGATCCAGTTAATTCATAAAATGTAAATGAAAAATATATATTTGATATAGTGATGCAATGATAACAAATTTTTCAAATCTATACTATACCGATACTTCGATCTGAGTACTTACCAATACTTCTACTACACACACACACACACACACACACACACACACACACACACACACACACACACACACACACACACACACACACACTAAATGCAATGAATTGGAAGACAGTTTTATTTTATTCTCTAAAATAATAATAAAAATGACCACAAAAATAAAGTTTCAAGTGAAAAATAAGCACTTCTGTTAAATTATTGAATTACAAGTGTCCACATTGTAATTCAACAAAATATAAGTGAACTATTTGGCTCTGTCTCCAGCTTTCAGAATAATAAATAAACACTTCTGTTTGGAATAAAATCAATAAGTCGTCGCTTTTCCAAAACCTGAGTTAAAGTTGGCTGTTCTGGTCTTGCGTTAGCCTTAGCGAACTCGGTGCATGATGTGTCCTCAGATCTTTTATTAAACTGCTTGTATTGAACGATTCCCTCCCCTGGACACCTTACCGGCCTTGCTTCTGTCATCTTCACATATTATAGGTAAGTCCCCACCTGACCTTTTGTTTAGCATAGCTACAGCAGCCTCCAGTTTTCTTTTTTTTATCTGGACCCGCCAGCC
Source organism: Haplochromis burtoni (assembly GCF_018398535.1). Classification (NCBI taxonomy): domain Eukaryota; kingdom Metazoa; phylum Chordata; class Actinopteri; order Cichliformes; family Cichlidae; genus Haplochromis; species Haplochromis burtoni. The sequence goes on from NW_024582726.1 coordinate 354,169, forward strand.
TCACTCGCCTAACCCTGCTCTTGTTTAGCACGACATGTCCCCCCAGCGGCCAATCTAAAAAATTACAAAAGAAATGACAAGCCACCCTCTGACTCATGAAATAAGTTGGCATCGGTTAACTTTACAAGTATGAGTACACACACATTATACCGTACCGGCCTGATACCCGATACCAATATTGGTATCAGTGCATCCCTATTTTGATATCATATAGATTTTTTATGTTGTTATTACATGAAAAAACTTTTGTTTTAGACTAGAAAAGCACTACATATGAACCAGTGTAGGATATGATATAGTTTCAGTGTCTGTGTAATTTCTTTCTGTTTTCTACAATGAGATGTTCTGTAATGTTGGACTCATGTCTGCAGCATAAAGGTGTAGATTTGCAGATGGCTGTTCGATCAAAGATGCCACGCCCCTAACTTCAATATTTAGGTGAATGAGAAATTTCAAACAATCCCATCTAGAATATTACTCAAGGCTGACACTATCCACAGTTAACATGGGCGTCTGTTGGGACTGACTTGCTCTCACGAGGTCTCTGATGGATTGTAACGGGTGAAATGTATGAAATCCTACGTTTCTGTCAGCTTGGTGATCTAGTATGAAGGCAGATAAGGAGGCTAATCAATGTCAGCTCTACTTGAACACTGGTGGTGAGTCTTGTTAAGCGAATGAGTGCTCCGCCTCTGAAACCATAACGGCTAGCTTTCACTTTGGCTGAACTGTCACAGAAATCAGCATGTTTTTGTTTCATTGTTTCCAGGTCTTCATTCTCTGTCAGGTGGCTAACTGAAATCTTTTCCTTCTCTCCTCAGCTGTAAAGTTTGGTCGCATGTCTAAAAAGCAGCGGGACAGTTTGTACGCGGAGGTGCAGAAGCACCGCCTCCAGCAGCAGCAGCAACAAGGTCACCACCTCTTGTCCCATCCCAGCCTCGGCAGCCCGAGTCCAGTCGAGTCCGAGTCGCTGTCTTCTCACTACACCCTGTCCTCCACTGGCCTCACAGAGCTACCTGATGAGGGGGGACACTACGTGGAACAGAACTCGCCTGAAGGCGGATCTTTGTCATCTAAGGTTTGTTGTCTCTATTTTCAGGACAGTTTATAAACTCAACGATATTTCCTGTGTTTTCTACATCAATCTTTTCCTCCACAAACAGGGAGACTCTGCAGGAGGAGGGGAAGGAGGTGGTGGGGGGTTCTACTTGGACATCCAGCCGTCTCCGGATCAATCCGGACTTGATATTAATGGCATCAAACCGGAGCCCCTGTGCGACTATGGATCCAGTAACGGCTTTTTTCCATATTGCTCCTTCAGCAACAGAGACGTGCCACCCACGGTGCCCATGGCTGAGCTCGGTGAGTGGAGGACTCAGGAGAGTGAGATGTTTGTGCACATTTTACTGGAGTTTGTCTGTAACCTGCCTCTTTAGCTCCTTTCAGACCTGCTTCCTTTACTTAAACTTGTCTGGCTTGTCCATTAAAGTCATCGATGTGGCTCAGTAGGCACCTATCGAAGGATGGATGGGGTAATCGTCAACAAACATGCTTTACATAAATACAATCAAACCATAATTTCTTCCTTTTTTTAGGTCAGCTGTCAGTCAGTTTGTGTTCCTCCAGATTAAAATAATTAAAAACACTGAAACTAACGTAAAAATAAACATTTAGAGAACAAATTCTAACAAACTCTGTACCTGAAAAATATCGTCAATTGTCTGTTACGTATAGCAAAAAAACAGGAGGCAACACACCAAGGAAGGAGCACAGGACTTGTATCGATGGCTTTTTCATGAGATGGAGCTGGAAAGGTTGTGCAGCAGGTTGGGATGATTAAGCAAGGAGATGGAAATGTACCAAAGAGTCAAGAGGGAGTGTTGAGAAGATGAACGGAGCTGATGGAAGACGGTGGAGGATGGATGGAGGGCAATTAGTGAATCAGGAAGTGTAGGTGGAAGAAAGAAGAAGAATGAAGTGGAAAGGCAGTTGAACCAGGTGACGTATAGGGGTGGGCTTTAATAATCAATTCATCGATTAAAATCGATTCTGGCTTGGATAACGTGATATCGATTCATTAAAATCCTGAATTGATTTTTTAATATAAATGTATTTTGCCCGAAATTCCAGAATCTCAGTTGAAACGTCACAAAATTTTGACAACCACCAAACAGCTAAAACAGTAAATGAGAGCAGGTACATGGATTCTGCACAAAGACGTAAACACAAAGCGCGGACTCGATCAGAATCAGTGAGATGTCGCCTTTCTCACCGACGGCACGGACACGGTCGGGGCTGAAAGCCGACAGCTCGCTGATTCTGATGTTTCGGCGGGTCCGCGCTTTGTGTTCACGCCCTTTTTGTGCCGATTCTAAAGCTGTTAGTTTTATCTCCCAATATTGACCAAATATTGACCGAACCAGCAGCAAAAGAAGATCCAAACTGCGCTTCACATAAACATCGTCATGTATCTTGCTTTTTTGTTTCCCCCACACTTCATCCCTCTCTCTCTCTCTCTCTCTCTCTCTCTCTCTCTCTCTCTCTCTCTCTCTCTCTCTCTCTCTACCCTTATTTACCCTTATTTTATGTTTTTTTTCCTTTTACTTACTTACGAAAAGAAAACCTAATTTCTGCCTTTCAATAGGCTTCTGAACAAATTTAAACTTTTTAAAATGATGCAAAATGCAAAACGGTCAGCAGTGACTCTAATGAAACCGCTGTAACTTCAGAGGTGATGTTCATATGTTGATTAATGGTTTTCTTTCGTTTTTGATGTACTGTGGAATATTGTTGTAAAATCCCAGGCCAGGAAAATCACCTTCATGTTTTTCTGTGTTTTATCTTCAGCTACTTTGACACAATGCCATCTGCTGTGATGCTCACACCTTTGATAAAGTCTGGAAAGTGTCAGCTTCCTTTTTATAGATACAAAAATATGTAAATGGAAAAATTTCCCAGATTCAAATCGAATTGAATCGAATCGATTCTAGAAATCAGTGACGATACCCAGCGGACCTCAAAGATGTGGGAGGAGTTGTTGAAGCTAAATCAAATCTCTTCACCTCCTTTTAACCATGTTTGCTTTGCTGATGGAGAAGGTTAGGAGTTGCACTTTGTGGATCTAGAGGAAGTGTGTTACTGTATGAGGAGGTCTACGTGTGGTAGACTGGTGCATGACATGTATGATTTTTACCAATATCAAAACCCACTTTATCAGACGAAGGGCACACCTGAAAAGAAGTGGAGAGGAGTTATTTGCATTGTTTTAATCCTACACAGCTGCTCAGCAGCTGGAGATTCAGTTTCATGTTTATTTCCATTACGGCCTCTCAACATGAATTAAAAAAAAAAAGTCCTCCACCTCTGACTGTGCAGTGCTGAGAACAAGACAAAATAAATACAGTATTAAAAAGACTCATCATTTGGTCGAATGTTGTCGGCAGCTGCACAAAGATGAGGAAATATCTTGAAATACGTGAAGCAAAAAAGAAAAGAAGGGGAGAGATGGAACGAGAGGCTACAAAGGGAGTCAGACAAAGAAAGAGAGAGAGAGAAGTGAGGGGCAAACGGAGACAGAAAGGTGGTTTAAAATAGCAGGAGGTTGGAAACTCATCTTCAGAGCTCATTAAAATCTCTGTGTGGTAATTAGCTGTCTGTTAATTAGGGCCAATTGGGACGTGGCAGGGCGCTCGTTGGGGG
>NW_024582726.1:357910-376470 GCF_018398535.1 Haplochromis burtoni
GATTTTGTGATTCACTCTTTATTGTAATAACCCCCACCCTCATCCAGTGTGAGTCTTTGTTATGTGACTGTGTTTTTTTTTTGTTTTTTTTTTTTTGTTTTTTTTACCGTGTATTGAGTTGTTTTGGTTTCTAGTGTTGTTTTATTTGTGCTTACGATAAGCAACAGCACAGCGGGACAGTCTGTACGTGTGTTTATTCTGGGTTTGAGTTGCATTCACAAACATTTTGTCAACAGTTTTAGATTTTACAGTAAAATGTTCAACATACAGCTGGGAGTTCAGGATATTAGTGTTGGCTTGATGTAGAAGGAGGTTTGTGATTGGAATTATCATCACTTAAACATGGACTGGCCTTCATTTTGGTCACAGTTAAAGACGGGCTGGGCTACTATCATAAACAGTTTCACTCTTCATGTTATCTCAGTGGTTTCCAAAGTGTGTGCCGCTCTGACAGGTGGGGCACAAGTTTCCTGGCAGAGAAGTCATGCAGAACTAATGTTTAACATCGAATCATGTTTATGGCGGAACAAAGAAATTTGTGGCAGTTACGTTAAAAATAATATGCGCTTCTGCGTGCGTAAGTTGACAGCCGCAATAAAGAAGTGTAGTGAAAAGTGCGAACATGTGGTCGGGTCTGTCGTGCATCGTTTGCAGTGGTGCTGAAACCCAGGACTGGGGCACGAGTGACCACGTGTTCGCACTTCTTTATTGCGGCTGTCAACTTACACACGCGGCTACAGTATACACACGTCATCATCATCAACAACAACAACAGGACCCAGTTCATTCTGTTTTAAGCCGGCGAGGCGTGATTGGGGATGCCGCTCAGGTGGGTCCGCCTCCCCTGCAGCCACGCTGCAGACCACGCCCCGCCACAGCTCTGCAGTCAAACACAAGCTGACTGCAGCCACTAACAGTGAATAATATTAAACTCTCACTAAATTATGTATTTTTCATCTCTGCTCACAAGTTTCTAGATTTCTTTTTTTATAAGACTAAGACTGGACTTTAGTTTTCCATGTTTGGCGTTCACGTTCTGTTTAACTGGTTGCTTTTTTGAAGATGTGCTGCGGACGAATGAAGCAGTCGTGTGCAGCGGTCCCCAACCTAAAATCCACAGACCGGTTTAATGTCAGACACTGTTTGCATGGACTGGCTATTAAGGTGTCGCAGATAAATAAAACAAAATAAAATGATACGACCGAGACAAAAACTGTGGTGTTTTGTAAATATAATAATAAATGCAAATTCTCTGTGTAATTGTGTAACTTTATTAGCAGCGTCCTCCTGAGATGCACCAACAACACTGAGAGTAACATCCTCTATGCCCTTTAATGCTTGCTGGTCGCTATGATGATGCATAAATATTTCTTTCAAAATAAGACACACAACTACAACACGGGAAAGACCCAGGGAAACCCAGTTAACGATAAAAACCCTGAAAATCATCAATTTCACACCCGCGCCTCAACTCTCGCTTCACGGTACCAAACGACTCACGGACTGGTACCGGTCCATGACCCGGGGGTTGGGGACCGCTGGTCTAGTGACAAAAGTTAAATAGTTGTTTGAAATAAAAGTTGTTTATTTAAAACAGAAATGACTGTAAGATTCATTGTGAATGAGTTTATCATGTAAATAAAGTTGCAGCTTGGCTTTTCTGTCATTGTTTGTTTAGATGGGGGTGAAAATGTTTTTTCCTGTCCTGAGAGAACCACTGGTCTGGGAGTAGGGTTGGTTTTTGGTGACAATCTCAACTTTTTATAGAATTTTCTCCCCTTTCACACTCTCATGCTTCATGCGATGTGGTTAAAATGAAACCCAACCCTGAGCCTAGTTATGCTGCTGGGCGAGGTTACCTTTTCGAAGCACACTGTCTGAGGCCGCTTGACATGGCAACATATCAGAGCAATGGCACTTGCTAGGATCCAATATTGAGACTAATCTGATGTAAAATATTGTACGTGACAGCTTCTTAAAGTTATTGTGCGCCTCGCTACAGCGTATTCGTTTATGCTCCTGCCACCCATGGAATTAAGGAAAACTGGGAACTGCACTCAATTCAATGCATTTCAATTCAATTTTATTTATATAGCGCCAAATCACAACAAAAGTCGCCTCAAGGCGCTTCATAGATACAGAGAAAAACCCAACAATCATATGACCCCCTATGAGCAAGCACTTTGACGACAGTGGGAAGGAAAAACTCCCTTTTAACAGGAAGAAACCTCCGGCAGAACCAGGCTCAGGGAGGGGCGGGGCCATCTGCTGCGACCAGTTGGGGTGAGAGAAGGAAGACAGGATAAAGACATGCTGTGGAAGAGAGACAGAGATTAATAACAAGTATGATTCAGTGCAGAGAGGTCTATTAATACATAGTGAGTGAGAAAGGTGACTGGAAAGGAAAAACTCAATGCATCATGGGAATCCCCAGCAGCCTACGTCTATTGCAGCATAACTAAGGGAGGATTCAGGGTCACCTGGTCCAGCACTAACTATATGCTTTAGCAAAAAGGAAAGTTTTAAGCCTAATCTTAAAAGTAGAGATAGTGTCTGTCTCCTGGATCCAAACTGGAAGCTGGTTCCACAGAAGAGGGGCCTGAAAACTGAAGGCTCTCCCTCCCATTCTACTTTTAAATACTCTAGGAACAACAAGTAGGCCTGCAGAGCGAGAGCGAAGTGCTCTAATAGGGTGATATGGTACTACAAGGTCATTAAGATAAGATGGGGCCTGATTATTTAAGACCTTGTATGTGAGGAGCAGGATTTTGAATTCAGGCACTCAGAGATGGTGCCTGGTCTTTTGACTGAAAATATACTCCAGTCAAAGCATAAAATTCCTTTTTGCTGGAATTCTGTTTCCGTCACGCATCTGTCACCTACCCTGCTCAACTCGGCTTTTAGGGTTTTCCATTAGGCGGTAATACCTGGTACAGGGTACTTTTTTGGAGCCTTCTTGTCTGGAGCTCCAAGTATGCTGAGCTGAAAATGCGACTTCCGCAGGGTGCATACTGCTGATTGACCAGCCAGTGACATCACTGTAGTCATGAGAGCCACTCCTTCACAAGAATCAAACCCACCAACGAGGGAAGTGGCTGCATACAAACTTCCTTTACCCAGAGTCTGACAACAGCTGAGCAGCAGGTATACCATCACCTTGTGTTATGATGATGTCACGGGCCTTGCTGTAACAACCCCACCCACAGTGAGGTGGTATTCAATCATAATGGAAAAGGACCAAAATTAGAGTCCATGCGAGTTGGAATGAGGAGGTGCTAATGGAAAAGAGGCTCGAGTTCTTCCTCATTGTGTTGATATATTTGTAAACTCTAAAAACCAAAAGTCCTTTCTGAGTGAGAAATGTAAAACTTGACCTTGTCAGAGGTTGATCGTGTCTTGTTTACAGGTTTCCAGACTTTTCTTTTAGACTTGTTGTCTCTCACACTCGAGTCTCCCGTGACTTTGCAGGAATCCGAGTAGGCCTAAAATTTGTGAGCAGCTTTACGTTCAGCTACTGCGTTTGCTTTGTTTCAGATTACTTGGCCCAGATCGTCTCCAAGTCTCACCTGGAGACATGTCAGTACCTCAGGGAGGAGCTGCAGCAGATGAGCTGGCAGAGCTTCCTTCAGGATGAGGTGGAAAGCTACCAGAGCAAGGTGTGCTTCAATATGTCCACCCATGAATCCGTAAAGCCAAAAGCCTAGCGTCAGGTGATGGTGGCAGCAGGATAAGCGGGGTAGTTTATCCATTTGTCTCCTCAGTACCTTTATTTAGGTCCCCCTGGAGAATCCTGCTGCGGTCCCTTTAGATATAAAATAATTTAGCATGTTCTTAACTCCACGCAGAAAACATCCAAAACACATCTGAACTGGATTCTTTGACCTACATCTAGGGGAAGCAGTAATACTTTGCTCCAGTAATATTTTTTTTTATTTTAAGCCCATTTATATTTTCTAGAGACGGTTAGATGTTCTACTTTGACAAATTCTTAATTCTCTTTTGTTGAGCTTGTTAAACTCTTGCTGCTCTGGTGTGCGCAGCCTCAGGAGGTGATGTGGCAGCTCTGTGCTGTGAAGATCACAGAGGCCATTCAGTATGTGGTGGAGTTTGCTAAACGCATCGACGGCTTCATGGATCTGTGCCAGAATGACCAGATCGTACTGCTGAAAGCTGGTGAGAGCACAGATTGGATTCATTTTCATTTCGCTTTTTTTAAACTTGTGAAAAGCACAACAACGACGTCGCAATAATCCAGATAAGGAAATCTCAGCAAGTAGATTTAATGCCCCGGGTGTTTTCAGCTGGAGGAGCCTTTCCTCTCAGTTTGTGTGTCCTCAGCATCTCCTCGTTTTCTCTGCCAGGCTCTCTGGAGGTCGTCTTACTACGAATGTGCCGAGTGTTTGACTCGCAGAACAACACCGTCTTCTTCGATGGGAAGTTTGCAGGTCCTGAAGTCTTCAAAGCTTTAGGTGAGCAGAGTTCATTTTCTACTGAGGTGTCATAGGGTTTTTATCATCGATAAAACCCCTACATAAGCTCCAATTATAAATTAAAACCCCAAATTTATAAATTTAGGGTTAAAATAAATTAAAAGTATGAATTAAAAGTATAGATATTTGTGTGGGCAGTGCTACTTTCTAACAGCTGATAATAATCTGCTAATGTAGAAAGTCTGGTCGGATCTACTTATAACTGAGATGTGTCAAAACTCTACAGGTACAGTCAGCTGACTGGACACAGTCACTCAAACTACTTCTATTTCTAAATATGAGGATTTTATAAGTGCCAGTGCAGCTCACAGGTCTGAAAATCCTTTCAGAGAGTTTCTAATGTGGGCATGGAGGTGCAGTGGTTAGCACTGCCACCTCACAGCAAGACCAAGTGAATAGTTCAAAAAGTCAGCCGTCTCTCCAACCTCCCCTCCATCTCTAACTGTCTGCAGGTGGAGAAGGAACATCCTCTGAGGTTTAAACACTGCAGATATTCTTCTTCCTCCAGTACTGTTACACTTGGTTCTTCTGCCATTTTTTCCTCTCCTAAAGAAACTCTTAAGCCTCCTAAAAGTCTCCCTAGCCCCTCCTAACGGTTTTTCACTTCAGGAACTCTCTTAAGGGCTCAGACGCTTTGTGAATAACTTTTATCTCTACCAAGATTCAGTGCTAACTTTCAGGGGAAATATTTTCTTGGAATTTCATCACTACAGGCTTCTCTTAGTACTTGGAAGCTTTATCTGTTCCTGTATTGATTCCTGAGAGTCGGGTGGGGTCGTGTAACGCAGAAACAGAGTTGGAAAAAAGCCTCAGGTGTGCAAAAGCTGGTGCTTTCCTTGTTTTTCACTGATGAAAGGGGTTTGTAAGGTTGGACACATGTGGACCAGGTGGCTTGTTTGGTTCAGGTTCCTGGTTTTCATGTGTGGAAAAGTTGGTGTAGCATGGGACCTGAGCAATGGAAATATGACATTACTTCCTGTATTACTCTGAGCAGGGTTACTGCTCAGAGTAATACAGGAAGTAATGTCACATTTCCATCAGGTTTTCTTCTTGATTTTTCATCCTTTCCTGTGTGCCCTCTGAACAGAGTGGAATCAGATGCCTGCTTTTCTTTCTTTCTCAGACTAAAGTTTGAACGCTCGTGCAGCTGCTTTGACTTGCAGCCTGCCACAGAGGAAGACCGTGCCTCAAAATCACATGTCCTCCTTCTCTTTAGTGCTTCTCTTTGACTGAAGATGCATCTTTTTAACATTTTTTAACTACTCCAAACATCTCAAGATGCATCAGAAAAGAAGCCACCCCAAAAAAAGTAACAGGGAACGTTTGGCTGCTTCTTTGGATCATCGATCACAAAAGCACAGGAATGATGTCGCAGTTCTTGTCTGTTGGATTGTCTTAAATAATAAAATATGTGTTGATGTGATAATTACATTTTCTACAACGCTACTGATGCAATCTGACGTTTCTGTTGGCCTCTGTAAGTCACTGAGCATGTTTCCGGTGTTTTCCGTGTTCTCCCAGGCTGTGATGATTTCATCACGGCGGTGTTCGACTTTGCTAAGAGCATGTGCTCGCTGCACCTATCAGAGGACGAGCTTGCTCTCTTCTCAGCGTTCATTCTGCTTTCTGCAGGTACGTCCTTCCTTCACCATCTGATCAGATGTTCTACACTGACTTGTTGAGTTAAATAACTGTGTGTGTGTGTGTGTGTGTGTGTTTAGATCGGTCGTGGCTGCAGGAGAAGCTGCAGGTGGAGAAGCTGCAGCAGAAGACTCAGCTTGCTCTGCAACATGTGCTGCAGAAGAACCAGAGAGAGGACGAAGTCCTGAACAAGGTACCCGTGCTGCATGCAAACCTGTGTGTGTGTGTGTGACACACACAAACACACAGAGTACATGAATGGAGCGTAAACATGCAGACGGGAACTAAACTAAAAATTATACTCAAATTTGAGCCACACAGACTTTTCTGAAAAGTTCGAGCTTAACATCCGAAAAAGTGCTCAACTATTTTTTTCAGCATTTTAGTAAAACAGTTATTTGAAAATGAATAGATAACAATGATAACTAAACATTTAAATATGATTTTGATTAAAGTCTTTGAGCAGACTGTTAGATTCATAATTATAGAAACATACACAGTGATGTCTGCAATGAACGCACTGTATTGTGCTTGTCGATGTACTTGTCAACTCAGAAACAGTTTGACGCACAACTGAAAGTTGTTGTCGTTATCAGTATTCTTTTGTTGCACCAATGAGTTGGTTGTAGATGCAAAAAATCATAATAATGTGCTGGCAGAGAAAACTAACCAAAAACATGGTAAATATAATCTAGCAGGGCATGCCTAATGGAGAAATAGCTCTTTGCTGCCCTGTTGTGGACAAGTGTGGAAGTACAACTGTATAACTCATATTTCTCCACTGAGCACCAGTGAAGTTAAGGGTGTAAGAATACTCATGAGACTGTGTATGGTAGACTCTTTGTGATCACATTACACATTATTCTAAAGAGCTAAACATTAATTTATTCCCACTTCCTTTCTTCGTCTTTTTCTTCTTCTTTTTTTCACTTCTCCGCTTCTATCCTAATTTCTCTTTATTGTCTCCTCTTTTCTATTCTTGTTTCCTTGTCTCCTCCCTTTCCTTGCCTCTTTCTTCTCATTTCTCCCATCAGCTCAGATGTAAGGCGTCAGCGTTGCGTTTGCTGTGCAGTCGACACACTGAGAAGCTGTGCACGTTCAGAGCCGTTTACCCGGACATCGTTCGATCGCACTTCCCTCCTCTTTATAAGGAGCTGTTCGGTGCTGACCTCGAACTGACCCTGCAGAACAGCGACTGAACTGTCACTGGCACCAAAGCCGGTGTATCCAGACAGATTGCGCCCAGTTTCCATAGACACTGCGGACGGGGCGGCGTCCCACACAGCCGAAGATGGCGACTGTGCAGCTGCTGTACTTCATCTCCTGGACACCTGACACAGACACAAAGAAACCCGAGTTCATCTTCTCCTCAGTTTGTTTTTCCTCCTCCTCGTCCTCCTCTCATGTCTGTGAGTTTGCTCTGAGGAGTCAGGTGGTCTCATTAGCCCACGTCATGTATCCAGGCTTCTGAACCTGGATCAGACTCACCTCTAACAGTACTCGCACTGATACTTGTTTTTTGTTTCGTTTACCTGATTGTTAAAGCTTTGAGTTTCCTGCGTTTGTTGGAGAGAATGATGTTGGATCCATTGACTTGTCCACAGACAGTTTTACTTGATGATCAAAAGATTAAAAGGTAGCAAAAATAATTTCCTAATTTTAATTTGCAAAGTAAAATTGTTCTTATCCTTTGTGAGAGTGAGTGCATATGAAAAGCACCACATTCACACAGCTGCTTCTACAACTTTGGATACTTTGTGGAAATGTTATGTTACATTGATCATAGTCTCAGCTGATATTAGCAAAATGATCAAATAATCCCAACGTCCTCTTGACACTTATCCAGTGACATCAGTTGCATCATTTTCAGTGCTATTTACTGAAAATACTGTATGAGTCATTGCTCAGATACATAGCACAGCACCACAGCCGTGATCTCCAGTTCCAAAGTGACAAAAACTGCATTTCCTTTAATCACCACTTGATGCTAGCTCTGAAAGTGAGTCGGTGCATACAGACTCCTATGTTGGAATGCCAAACTTACAAAACAATACAAACATTTATTTTGGAATCTGTAGTTTTTTAACTCATCCATTTAGCTTAAAGTCATTCAATTCAATTTTATTTATAAAGCGCCAAACAAGTCGCTTCAAGGCGCTTTATATTGTACAGTAGACCCTACAATAATAGATACAGAGAAAAAAACGAACAATCAAATGACCCCCTATGAGCAAGCACTTTGGCGACAGTGGGAAGGAAAAACTCCCTTTTAACAGGAAGAAACCTCCGGCAGAACCAGGCTAAGCGAGGGACGGGGCAATCTGCTGTGATTGGTTGGGGCAAGAGAAGGAAGACAGGATAAAGACATGCTGTGGAAGAGAGCCAGAGCTTAATAACAGGTATGATTCAGTGCAGAGAGGTCTATTAACACAAGTCCCATGATGCATTGAAGAAACACCCAGTGCATCATGGGAATCCCCCAGCAGCCTATGCCTATGACAGCATAACTAAGGGAGGACTCAGGGTCACATGATCCAGCCCTAAATATATCCTATTGTCATGGCTGCTTAATTGATGGCTGTCTGCCTTTATTGAAATTATGTGACAACTGGTATGTGGTGCTGTGAGTTGCAGACTGTACAAGCTCTGTGCTTTGTTTTTGGTGAGTGAAATTATAGTCATTTATACGTCTATTACTAACTAGCAGATAGCACATGTGTTTCTGTGCATTGCATTCATAGCAGCTTGCTAACCAAGCTTGCTACCATCAGCTCATACCTCATACTCAGCAAATATTGTGACATCCATCATCAAAAAAAAAAAAAGTTCAAAAACGATGGATAGTCATCCATCTTTTATATACAGTCTATTAGGCCCACTAAGGAAATATCAAATCAATAACTGAGAAAGGAAGAAAACTCAAATGAATCCATGTGTTAAATTAAAGCTGTTCCTGTTTCTGCAGTGGTCTGGGACCAGTCTGCGTTCGTTTCCAGTCTCTATGAGGCATACAGTGCAAAATCTGGTTCTGTTTGTGTGCCATGATGTTCGTACTGCCATCAAAGCAACTCGGTGGTTGTTCACAACACTTTCGATGAGCTCTTCTCCTTTGTACCAGGGTGCCGTGTTCTGGTGTACATGTGTGGCCCCCTGTGTATGCAAACCTTTTATTTTATGTTATTTTTAGCACAAGCTGTCTGCCGTGTCGAAGAGTTGTAGAGCTTTCACATCATGTTGTATCTGCCCTCTGTGACTGTCATTAACTCTGTCCTAACTTTCACTGCAGGGCCCAGGGTGGAGCTGATGAAATAACACAGGATAAATACAGATTCTGCTTCATCAGTCACTATTTCTTTAAATTTACCTGAAGATGAGTTGTTTTTTGTTTTTAAATCTGATTTGATGAGTAATAAACTACTGTGCAGTGCTGTCAGCAAGATTATATTGAGGCCTCATCCCTTCTGAGGCATCAAATCCCCAAAGTTCTCTGTTTTAGATGTTAATGTTGTGTCTTTTCTTGTAGCCAAGGAGACAAACTAAATAGTAAACATGATGAAGACAGCTGATTAATTTTACCCAATATAACGAATGATTTTTATCCGGTAAATTGTGTGTAATTAAAACACCCATGCGACAGGTCCTCCTCCCTTCAGCAGCAGAGATTTAACAGCCATAGAATCAGTCTCTATGATTTCACCGTGACCCCCATCCTCCCTCGCATTCATCCAGCCTCCTCCTCCTCCTCAGCTGCCCATCTGTTGCATGTGTCCCGGCACCTCCTGCAGATATTCACAGCAGTAAATCTTTAGCACCACCTGGTGGCTGTGACACTGAGCTGTATATTTTACTTTGTGTGTGCTTAAAAGCTTTTTACTCTGTTAGATGCTGGAAAAAGAATGCAACATTTAAACTTTTCCCTTTCCTGTAAAACAAGAATATGCAGCAAGCCTCCACTCAGATTAGCAGACACACTTTACAAATTACACAGAGGATTACAAAAGTAAAAACAAAGAAACAATTAAACATGTGTTATCCCTCCTGTATTTCCAAAAGAAAAATCATGTTAACATGATTAGAATTCAACATAATAAGAGCAATACTACAAAAAACAAGCTTTGAGGAGCAATACTGACCCTGCCTCATAGGAAGAAACAACAACTATGCAGTGTGAAGAAAGGGATGTGTTGCACTAAAGGCAGTCTCTCCACTGCCTAGAGTGTGTGTGTGTGTGTGTGTGTGTGTGTGTGTGTGTGTGTGTGTGTGTGTGTGCACCCCTGTTTGTGGAATTTTTACCCACATGCAGCATCAGAACAGAAGAAAGTCACAGTGAATGAATCCATGAGACTTGCTGTCAAACGTCTGTTTGGTTGTTTTTGTGCCTCTTGGGCAGCAAAAACACACCAGTCACAGGTCCCAGACTGTGGAAGTGAGCTCCTCTGAATCTTAATAAAAAAAAAACACAACGCATGGCTTCAGACTTGAGAAAGTCACAGATAGTGTTGGGTCTGTGTTTCCACAAGCCCCACTAGTTTAGAGACTTATTCTCGTTAACGACAAAAACAAGACGAACATCTTTTACTTGCTAGCAAGGGAGGCCCCAGCCGGTGTCTCAGAAAGCACTCTGAATCCTTTTTTTTTTTTTTTTGCCTGTCCCGTTTGGCTCTTTTGCCATCAGAATTCTTTCTTCGTCTAAAGGTGAAGAAAGATGCCCAACGGATTTACTTTACCAAATGGACCGTCCCAGCCTTGCCGTAATGGTCTATTTGATTCACCTTTTTTTTTAATTGTTTATTTCATTTCCACTTGCTAAATACAGGACAGATTTGACTGGGGAAAAGAAAGAGGGAAAGAAAAACAGCGGGGAAGAGGGACGGGGATAAAGGGCAAAAAACAACAAAATAAGCAGACAAAAAATCCATCTATCAATCACCTGGATCACCTGTTGAGAAAGAAAAAAGAGAAAACAAGCAGAAGAAAAAAAAGAGCAACATAATAAACAACATCAGGATGATATATGTGAATATAACAGTAAATACTAAATATTAAACATTACTGTGCAGCACGTAAGATCGACAGCGCACAGTGTGCTTTGAGGTAGGAGCCAAAAAGGGTGTAGTTTGTGTTTGTGAGCACCCGTGTGTACACCTGTGAGCAAAACTCCAGACATCCAGAACACAAGAGGCCAAGGAAGACCAACAGAGAGGGGGAGCCGCGCCACTATCCCAGAAAGACCTGAGGAAAGCCCCAGATGAGGGGTCAGTCAGCAGCCGCGGAGCCAAAGCCAGGGGGGGTTGCAGTGACGTGCCCGTGAGCTCCGCCGGCAACCAGCTGTGCCAGAGTGACCGAGCTCCAGGCCGAGAGGCTGAGGGCACCCCACCCCCGAAGTGAGAATCATTGAGAATAAATAATTTATTTTTGGTAAGACCATCATTTTTATAGCGGCAACCCTTCCCATGAGTGATATGGGTAGACATTTCCATCTAGCCAGATCGCCTTCTACCTTCTTTAAAAGTGGGATATGGTTTAATTTAGTTAGATCTGCAAGCTTGGGAGAAACATTAATACCTAAATATTTTATATTTCCCGATTGTGGTAGTGTTGAAGAAGAATTATGGAAGGAGCAATTAATCGGGAGGACTGTAGATTTTGACCAGTTAATTGAGTAATCTGATATTCTTGCAAAAGAGTTTATCAATTCAATCACCCCAGAGATATTGGTTTGTGAGTTTTGGAGAAAAAGTAACACATCATCCACATAAAGGCTGATTTTATGTTCCACATTATTTGTGGTGAATACAACATTTTATAGAAATTCCTGAAAATGTTGTTTATTTGTTTCGGGTCATATACGGTACTGTGTTCCCAGATGAATCTTGAACAGCACATACAGTTGTTTTTTCTTTATTTATTTTTGGCTGGTGTGCTAAAAATTGACCGGATTTATTACCATGTTCGTAATTTTGTAAGCATAGTCTTTTTACTAAGAATTCTGTTTTTTTTTTTTTTTTTTATCAATTATCTCATTTAATTCTAGTTTTGTTTTGCGTATTTTGTTCAATGTTTCCTGATCTTGGTGGAACGCGTAGGCTTTTTCTAAGGATTTGATGCTTTTTTCTAATTCCTGAATATTCTCTGAATCCTACCACAAAATGACCCCGGCGACGGCCTCCGCTTGCTGCCTTTTATTGGGAAGACAGTTCACACAATACACATCACAGCAAAGCAACGCCCACCATAACCCCCCAAAAATGGTTCTAAGACAAGGCACTATGTGTGTGTATGTGTAAACATCTGTATGCATGTGAGAGTGTGTGTGTGTGTGTGTGTGTGTGTTTGAGTGAGTGTGTGAGAATTTGTGTCTCTCTGTATGCATGACTTCCTGCTCACCAAAAGGATCATAAAAGCAGGAAGCAACATCACAAGAAACAGATCTTCCAGATAGAATGTATCTGCAATAAAAGCCTCTCCAGCCAGTGGTCAGAGACAAAGGAATGTCTTGATCCTATAGATTGAACTCAGACCTTACAAATTTAAGAAGCACAATGACAATATTCAACAATTAGACTTTACAGATAGCATTACACCAAAGAGTAGAAGTTAACAAGTCTAGTGATTTTACTTTGGAAATGGGATGATTCAACAGTCTCGTTTGATCTAATGATAATTCTTTCTCTTTTTGTTGTAAGTTCATTGTATATAAATATTCTTATTTACATATTAAAAGAAATGTTCTGTGATACATACACAAGATACTGGCAAGCGAAAAAATCCAGGTTTCAGTCTCTGTGATCAAAGTCACAGTGCATGTGACTGTTCAGGATGGATGTGCAGGATTGTTCAACATCCTTCACTCTCTTCCTCCAGAGTCGAGCGCTACGCCCACATCACTGATCCATGATTAGTTACATGTCAGAGGGTTAATTATATTTTTAGTAATGACCTAGTAAAACTAAATTTTGACCTTATTTGAAAGAAAACTACCTGGATGATGATCATCACTGGATAATCTGCTGGGTGGTAGGGTCGTCTGTATGTTTTGTGCTGTAATTTAAAGAAATGTATACATTTATAGAAGGCTGAAACAGTGTAGAGATGCAGAATCATACATCGTTTTTATTACCTGCACCACCTCCCAGGTGGCTCGGTCTGTGGCCGTTCCTGGTTGATTCTTTGTCAAGTGTGTCATCGAAACATCTAAAAACTGAGATTAATGCTGATACTTCAAATTTAATTTGCAATCTTTACACAAAGTCTGATATTTTTGTAGCTCAGGATGCTTTTCTGTTAAAACAGGATGTGTTTGTGTTGGTTACTTTCGTTGGTTACATTTTCAGAATGTACCTGCTTTACCTGCTGGTCAAGTTTTATTGTAAAAGCACATTACAGACGATTGAATTTGGTTAATGGGTCACAAAGCTTGCAGGTTTCGCCACCTGCAGACTCAACTCTATCATAGTCCTAATCATATCAGTCCACCTATGTTGGCTGCCATCTCTATTACCATTGTACATTCTGCTTCATCTCATCACGTCTCAGTCTTTAGCCCAGTAACAGTATTTCTATACCTAACTTTAGCCATAAATTATGTAAAGCAATAATGTAAATCTTGCCATTTTATGCTTTGTCTATTGGTTAGAGTACAAAAAACCATGTCAATGCAAATTTTAATTGATAAGTTAGGAGCAGGCCTAGATAGACTCCACTGTGGACACAGAAGCTAACGGTGAAGTAGGGCTTTCGTTATCTGGTTGTTAAGTGATGACGTATTAACCCTGCTTCCAGGTCCAAGCTCCTACTACGTTCATCAAGGGTCTTGCCTTTTTAACGTGTTGTGTTACTTTGTATCTTGTTTTATTTAATATAAAAAAGCCACTAATAACCCGTAGTCATTGTGAGCTTCTGTGGGGTTGTTGGTTTTTTTTGTTTGTTTTTTTTAGTGCTATTCATGTGCAGCACCTTTTTATGCTCATATTTAAAAATTTTACTATAGCCCATGTTCTCACAGCTTGCCAGAAAGCAATTATTATTAAGAAATAGGTGTTTAAGTTTTATTATTGGAACGCTTCAGAAAAGAGTCACTCTGTGCAGAAGATTTCAACGGGTACATGAAGCTTAGGATTAGGAATTTTCCTCGTGTCTTCCAAACCAGCATAATAAAGTGGACATGAAATGTATTAAGGCTAATTTACACCATAGAGCCCTACTCTACTCTAAATTAACTTTTAGGGTTGTCCAACTCCAGTCCTCGAGAGCTGCTGTCCTGCAGCTTTTTGACGCATCCTTGTTCCGACACACCTGAATCACATGAATGGCTTGTTATCATGCCTTTGCCAAACTTGATTCATGCTGAAGAGGTAATCCAACCATTTGATTCAGCTGCGCTGGACAGCAGCTCTCGAGGACTGGAGTTGGACACCCCTGCTATACGTGAAGCTGGATTTAAGAAATACGAGTTTTAAGTTTTTAGAGCATGTTTAGTGCCATCTTGTGTCAGTGCAGAACGTGGTTGTTTGCAGCTAATAGACTTACATTACTCTATGGTAGATAACTCAGCAATCTAAGGGGTCACTTTTGTACTGCCTCTGACTACAACAGTGTTTTTTTTCTTAAAAAACCAAGCATATGATGTCCACTTTTACTCTCTCCCACTGGGTCTTCGTTGTTGGCTAGCTTAGCTGAAACAGGAAAATCCACCTGTTAGCCAGGATGTTGGGGGTTTGTTGAGCATTTTATGAATGAAAGCAGTGTGGAGGAGAGCTTGTTTGAGTCTGGTGCATCACGGATTTGAGTTTATTGAGCAATGTAACCAGATGATGTCTAAAGATGTAATCAGTACATACAGTACAGTAGTCTTTCTTTTACTTAGCACATCAAAGCAGTTTACAGTTATAACAGCTTACTTACATGCACATCAAACCACAAACATAACTACCCTTTGTACTCAACCCAACAAGGAAAAATCGCTTGTGTCAGTGCTGTACTGGCACAAAGTGGCACTAAACATGTGTTTCAGTTTAATGACTAACCTTACAGATGCATTAGGTGTTCTTCATTTTCAACGTCTTTTCCCTGCCATAAGGTTTCCTTTGTCTGTGCCCATCGGGGACGCTCACATTGAATTTATCGAGGGGAAAAATGTTGTCGTTCATCCCCTTTACCTTTACTGTGTTAATAATTATCCTAACTGTAGCTCTGTAGGTAGCCACCAGCTAGGCCAACTTCCAAAAACCTTGACACATTGCTGCTGTTTAGTTTTCTGTCTTCATTTAAGTCCAAAGTGACAGAGTCTGAACACGGTTTATCATCTTTAGACGGAGACTAGCGAGCTAACTTCCTGTCATGTTCAGCTCTATTTGTAAATCTTCTTTTCATGGATGTTAAACTTTATTGTAACCTCTGTTAGAGCAGCCACAGTAAACATTTCATTGAAGATGAACAAATTTGGGCCATTCTTAAGTCTCAGTATTTGAGTTGGGAAACCAAGGAATAGTTTGGAACCTGAAATGGCTAATGATGCCAGACTTAGGAGGTGGACACTTCTTTGAAGTGTGCCACCTGGGCCACATGCAGTCGATGCGTTGTAATATGAATTCTCTGCCGATGAGTCAACGCAGTCACAAAAAATGGCCGGCATACAGATGTCCTTACTCAGGCTCACTGTTTAATGATGAATCTGACCGTAGCAGACTCACAGACATGAAAATTCTTCATTTACCTGTTGAATAGTTCTGTGTTATCACTTTACATTTTTTGTTGTCATTATCCATCACCTTAATGCATACCCTCCATGGCCGCCCCTCGTTCTGTAAGTAACTTCATTGATTTTTCTGTACAGGCCACAAGAAAATAGTGCTATAGATGCTGCTGAGCATCAGTCTTTTTAGAGTACCAGCTGATTTATATGCATCATAATGTAAGATACATGGTTTGATATGCACAGCTCTGTCTTTAGTAACAGTTGTTTTTGTGTTTTTGAAATGCGTAAGGTGCTAGGTTAACAGGGTCTCGATTTTACCAGCTTTGCTACATGTATGTTTCCTCACAGGAGGACACATTAAAGGAAACCTGTGTTTTACTGTTCGTTTATTATAACTGTCCAACAGTGACATTTAGACAGGTCGCCATGTTTAACTTTTTAACTGATCTAAATTTTCCATTAAGTTTAAATAATATGAACTTTCACAAAACTTTCACTGTCAGAAATAAAATGTGCAATCTGACGACATATTCCTTCTAAGAAATATGCACCTGTTTACGGTCCTTAGTTCTACAAAAAATGATTTTTCCTTTAAATTATCAAATGTAATTATGATTATGAAATATCATAGTACAGTAATGTTATTTCCCAGCCTGTACCTGTATCAGTGTGTTAGGCCTGGGGCTGTCAGTTTCTCATTTCAACTGGTCAAACATGACTGCTTTTGATACAAACAGAGCTGCTGTATGTGAAATATAAAAAAATAAATAAAACTGGGAAAGAGAATTTTTGGCTTTTTTTTTTTAAATTCCTTTTATTTTTGCTGGTGATTAAAAATAAATCCTCAACAGTTGGATGGCACACTGAACCAGCATGGCTACCACAGCATCCTGCAGTGACATGCCATCCCATCATTTATTTTTCAACAGCACAGTGACCCCAAATACACCTCCAGGCCGTGTGAGGGCTGTTTGACCGAGGAGAGTGATGGAGTGCTGATGGCCTCCACAGTCACCTGACCTAAACCCAGTGGAGATGGTTTGGGATGAGATGGAGCGCAGAGTGAAGGCAAAAGGACCAACAAGTGCTCAGCATCTCTGGGAACTCCTTCTGTTGGAAAATCCTTTTCAGGAGACGACCTCATGAAGCTCATGGAGAGAGAGGCAAGAGTGCGCAAAGCAGGAATCAAAGCAAAGGGGGGATATTAGGAAGTAGCTCAAATATAAAACATTTCACACTTTTTGGTTTATTACATAATTCCACATGTGTTCATTCATAGTTTGGATGCCTTCAGTGATAATCTGCCATGGAAATAGTCATGGAAATAAAGAAAAACCATTAAATGAGAAGCTGTGTCCAAACTTTGACTGGTAGTGTACATGTATATATATATTTCTTGGTGAAATTGCATCAGTTCATCAAAGCAATGATGATTCTAAAGCGGATGAAGAAATGTAGTTGCACAGATCAGGAGTGGCAGCGTCTGTTTAAGCTGGGTGGAGTACCTCAGTATTTGTATATTCCAAACAATGACAGGAACACTTTGTGCTTCTGTCTGTCCTTCCATGTGAGGAGCAGAACCAGCTGCATAGCTGTATGTATGGTGATGCTGAGGCTACAAAACAGGTTGTATCGATGAAGTATGGCACTTTCCCAATAAGACAGACACGCTGTTTAACAATTACATCCAAACTTTTTTACAGCATAAGCAGGAGGCATCCAGTTTCTCATTCCCAACATACCGATGATTTATCACGTCCTGAGGCATCTTATAGTAAGGCAAAAGGTACCCTTCAGCATCTTTACGATACGCTCCAGATTCATAATTGAATCCAGTAGAATGCTGCTCGTGGCGGTAACACTAGCTCCAGCTGTCTATTCCAGCCCTAACCCTAACCTTAACTCCATCAGACAGTGTTTTCCAAAGTGATCATGATCAGAGCGTAAAACACATTTACATGTATAGATTCATTCCAAACTGCTCTCATGGCACCAAACACGTAACATACAGACGATTGCTCCCATGGCGTCGGTGTGTTGGTTATCCGGAAAATGTGAAAGCTCCTGAGGAGCAGCAGAAGCACGTCGATGACTATTATGAGAAAGACTGTGTCAGAGGAGATCCTGCAAGCATATTTATATTTACCTCACAACCAGGTGAGTGGATTCCACCTTTAGGACCTTTCCTGGGTGATCTCACCAGTGAATTAGATTGTGGAGAGAGAGAGGAGAACAGACACACACCCGGTTGCTGTCTCTGATACCGTCGAGTGTGATAAAAAGAAGTTTCATCTGAAGAAGGATGCAACTGTGAAAAAAGTCCAAGTGGTCGACAACAAATGCAGAGTGCTGCCTGATTATATAACACTACCAGACTACAGCATCCATACTTAGTGCAGTAGTGGGCTCTGGTAATTTTGGTCGACAGAGTTATTGAAAATGCATCCAGAGTTATTTCATAATTTCATAATTTAATAAATGATTTTGCCAATGATTTAGAAGTACAACAAGTTTTTGCTGCAAATGTCCATCATAAGAATTTAAGTTGTATTTATTTAGTTCTAAACTTGTTTATTCAAGTAAAATCTATCAGACTAATTATGTTGAATAAACCCAGACTGAGGAGGTGAAAGGATGCTGGAGAGCATGCAGACGAATCTGGCACTGCTGGAGCTGATATACAACTCAAAACAGGGCATTGTTGGAATGCTACTACGCAAGTAACCCCGGCG
>NW_024582726.1:390954-421864 GCF_018398535.1 Haplochromis burtoni
ACATAAATGTAAATTTCAAAACTCAACCCCATCATTTAATTTGTTTTTGATTGAAATTGAATATTACTCAAACTCTCTTAAATTAACTTCCAATAAAAAAGGTTTATCATTGATCGAAATTCATTCAGAAATGTTTAACGAATGAGCTGTCACAACTTTCAAATACAAAGTTGTTATGAAGTCTGTCACATTCCCCCCTTTTTTCTTTTTTCTTTTTTTATCCTTTATTTATTCATCCTTCTTATTTCATTGTACTGTATATTGTTACTCTTATTTGCCTTGTATGTCTACTGTACAAACTGAACTGGAATGACTGACTGTTCGCTTTATAATTTCAATAAAGTTATGAATTGTGGGATATATGGGACCACGAAGCGTGCACCGGACCACGCTTGATATTTGGGGAAATCGACGGCGCATTTGGAGCATGCATTTGAAGCACACTTCGAATTGGGACAGCCGTCGTCGCGTGGGGGCGACGTAACCGCACTTAAAATGCATACTTCAAGCCTGCAGACCCTGAATTGGGACACAGCCACCGTCTGTTAAAAATATGACAAACCATAGCAAAACTACAAGCAAGATTAGTCCCATACATATTTAATTCAAATTAATTCAATTCGATTTTATTTATATAGCGCCAAATCACAACAACAGTCACCTCAAAGAGCTGTGTATTGTACAGTAGACCCTACAATAATACATACAGAGAAAAACCCAACAATCATATGACCCCCTATGAGCAGCACTTTGGTGACAGTGGGAAGGAAGAAACCTCCGGCAGAACCAGGCTCAGGGAGGGGCGGGGCCATCTGCTGCAACCGGTTGGAGTGAGAGAAACCAGTTGTCATTACTTTTAGTTAAATAAAGGACCTAAATGTATACAGCACTGCTGCTTCTGCATCTGCCTGCCATCTTTTTTCTGTCCAGTAGATGGCAGTAGTGTACAGGTGTAGCTATTCTCACCTGCAGTTGATGGAAAGCAGCATTTTCAGCCTCAAACAGGGAGATTAAACCAATTTTCTTGCTGACATTCTCCGCAGAGCTCATCACGGCCCCGATGCTTGTATCACACACTGTTTGAATCACATTGCTTTGCAACCAACAGAGGTTGCGTCTATGTTTTTCTCAATTATAGGATATGTTTTTCAGTGTTTTACACAGCAGGAATGTCACTTGTCATGGAGCACAGTTTCTCTTCTGCTTATTTTGTATTTCTCCCCCGCTGCTCACATTTCAAGCTTTGAGATTTGATCCAGGTTTTGAAGGTAGAAGTAGCCTTTTGTGAGCTCCTGTCTGAGGATTTTTCAGTTCTCTGTCAGACCCTTTGTTTTCACTTCTTACTTCAGTTCTTCCAGCCACACATTGTCACATTTTAGGGCAAAGACAGAACTAAAAATAAACAAAGGCATAAATGAGGATTTCAGGGTTTTGGATGACATCTTTATTTTCTGATTCCCAAAGAGCAACACTGCAGTCAAGGCGAAATAGTACCCACTGTGTCCTCCGTGAAGAAACATATATCGAACACAGCAGAAGCTGCTTTCATTGAGCAGACCTTAAATTACAGGTCACAAGGAACACGTGACGTTGTCCTCATCCAATCAGAAAGCCTAAAATGAACTGGAATGAATAACACACCCGTTTGAAGTGTGACTGCGAATCATGCGAGCTGAGAATCTTGTAGTTAGGTTTAGTGTACATGGGTGTAGCCACCAGCCAGCTGGCTGTGTTAACATAGCATGATAGATTTTTTCTCTCTCTGAATCATTTTGTCTGATAGTTAGCATTTTCCAGGCTGCATCTCTGAGTCATCATCAGTGACAGTCGCAATTCTTGGATGCTTGATATGATTTGGACCTTTTCCCTTTCTACAGAGAAAATGATGGGAGATGTCCAACTCATTTTAACTTTCGGTGGATTTGTTTTCTCCATAGCAAATGTAGGGAACCTGTAGGGAACTCAGCTGCAGCTGAGACTAAACTAACCAAGGCTTTGCAGGACTGAGTCTGAAAGATCAACTCATCCTAATGCCAGGACGGAAGATACCTTGGTGCTTTAATGCTGCAGTACCAGCCACAAGGAATTCATGGTCCTGATGGAGAACTGGCGGTCGCATAAATCACAGGTTTGGTGACCCAGGTGATTCCTGTTCGTGGCCACTTGGAGCCACAAAGTGGACCCAAGTTGGCCGTCATGCATATCAACTTGTGTGAATTTCCATAAATCTTATAGATTTTTCATCATTGCCATTGCTTGTGGGCATAGCTGAAACAAAGCTGATGAAAACAAAGCTCACACATCCAGTGGCACTATGCAAGTGTGCAAGTGAACCAAACAGTGGGCACTGTGGGTGCTCCACAAGGACGAGCTTTGTCTTTCAGTTCAGCAGTACAAACAAGATGACAGGATGTGTCAAAGTTTAGGCGAGTCCACAGGACACATGAGTGGCAGCATGCTGTGTAGCAGTCTGCCCTGCTGCAGAGGGAAAAACAACAGAGATGGACATTGATGATGGAGTCAGTGTGTGTGAAAGGTCCCAACATTCACAGACTACATGTTTCTGTCCAAAATCTCTGTCTTTATCATTACCCTTTGGTTGCCTTGAGCAGCTGCTGTCAAGCTCTAAAAACTGTTCCACATCTCAGCATGAAGCTTTGTAGGACCATCTCTTATTTACAGTCTATGGGAAAATCATGCATGTATCCTTAAAGAGACACTTTAAACATCATCGGGAGATCAGTAGATAATTTTTTAAGGAGACAGGCTTTTATATTAGACAAGCTGACAGATAATCAGTTAGTGCTGACAGCAGAACTTTCTCTCTTGTACACTTCCTGATAAATGCACTACTTATAACACTGCTCATGTTTACCGACTGTACCAAACTCTGAGCTAAAATACACTGAGTCGCAGATTCACAGGGTTTGGTCATGCCTCTTTAAATCTGTTGGAGAGCGACGAGGCCATGCCACGTTTTGAGCCACTCCCACATTAGCTCTTTTTCTTTGAATTGCATGTAATTGGATTGGACTTGCTTGGTGCTTGGGCTTAATTAAGTCCATATTCTACATCCGCCTCTCATGCTGTGTGGGTTAAGAATATATCCAAAGATGATATTTCCATAAATGTGTCGACTGGGAAGAAAACACATTTACCAAGGCATGGACACCCTCAGCTCTGCAACAGGCATACATTTAATTTTGATATGCTACCCTATTTTTTTTATCCTTATAGAGTTATTAAACCATTAGTTTATTTCTATTTAGAGGTCAAGCGCACACACTTGGTGACAAAAGACTTCTGTAAGTTATTCATGTATTCTTTTTTTCCTGTGTTTGATCTTTGTGATGCTGGTGCAGACAGTTTGGCACATTGGCAGATGCCATTAATGTAATTGCTTTATGTGCTGACAGTTTATCCCAAGCCTTGAAAACAGACAGGAAGATAAAGTAACTATACTCTCATAAAGGATGAGTTGTAGTTTGGCACCATTGCTGATTTTCAAAATTGGATTGAATCCATGCTCCTCAAAATGTTCCGCTGTCTGTATCACTTTTTCAGTAATGATGATTTGGCGCTGATGGTGGCTGATTGTTAGCTGGCAACTGTTTGGCAGCTGTTCAACACAAATGAATACTGATTCATGTGGACTGAGGCAAGGCAATGAATGAGAGTGAAAAGTTCATGTCAGTGAAATCTTATCAACTGGTGACAAGATGAGCAGCAGGAAAGGTGTGTGGGGGCGGCGGCGGGGGGGTTAAAGTTAGCCATCCATAATTGGAATTCCTTTGGCAAATTAGTGCCTCACTAATGAACACGTATCAGAAGATGTAAATGGATTTTAATGAAACGGGAAGTTTTAAACAGGTTACATCAACATCAGCTCACACTTTTAATCTGCTGCTCATTTACTTCATTATCACTTGTTTAGCCACACACAGCATAAAGAACATCACTGTGTATTAAAAACATTGTAAAAACCATGTCCTTACATACAAAGTAACAGGACCATAATCCTTGGAGTGCATATATGTGTATTTTTCTACTCATTGACAGACTTTTAAGAAAATTTCACACACAACTAAAAAGCTTTTACAAACTCTAATCCAACCTTTACCCAGACCATTAAAACGCTTCTGTACATCACAGAAAAAGATCAGTTTAAAGTTTTGCTGAATGCTGTGATTATGGCAACTCTACCTATTGTTGAGATAAAATGATTTGCAGTGCTTCAATAATGCTATGCTTTTTCATTAATAAGTGTTAGAAAGTCATGTAGTAGTATTAAGTGGACACAGCCCTGAAAAATAAAGGCATGAGACTACGTGTCCTTGGGGAGTAGAAAGCTGCAGACTCTCGCTCACGCCTGAGAAAAAGTAGATAAGAGGGGACCGTCTCTGGTGGAAAGTTACTAAGACACTGTGGTTTAGACTAGAATGAGAGAGCTTCTGTAATAAAACTATCAGGGGCACATCAGCATTTTGAGTTCCGCAGCAGCATGTCATGCAGGACGCATCTCCCTTCTAGAAGCAATAAAGTGTTAAATGGTCTACTGAGCAGTGTTTCGTCTTCCATCGGATGCCTCTGAGGAATCAAAAGAACTCAGTGAAGTGTTGATATTTACACTATGAAGACGTAGTAATAATGTTAATTGTCAACCTGTCAATACCAGATGTAGGTCGTGCATCGAGCTGGCTAACTGCCTCTACAATTACATAAAGCTATGCATCTTAGCTTTGTACAGTTAGCTGGTTTATTTCACATAATAGCACCAAGAATCACTTTGGCAGGTGCGATTAAATTAGCAAACTAGCCATCTAGCATTTGGACTCACTCAGGTATGATTTTGCTACCAATAATAAGGTAATATTAGCCCCTTAGCTAGATGTAGATCAGGGGTCGGCAACCTTTCAGATGATGAGTGTGACAAATCAACCACTGCATTAGCAATACATTTAATAATCTATATCTATATCAACAGTTACACACTATATAGAACAACTTTACAGAATTATTTGTTCGCAGATGTTGGCAAAGTGCAAATCAGCTATTTTGAAGCAAAAAAAACTTTATCCATAACAAGATCATCATAACAGCAAATGAACTGTACAACAGAAAATGCAAATGTTATTTATGGTCTCCCCACAACAATGATAAGAAAAATAAACTGAGCCAATATGGCATGTTTGTTAATACAGAGATACACATGTTAATATGATCTCTGGTCTCCCACTCAGAGACACAGGTCTCCGAGTGTCCAGCATTCAGACGGCTACCTGAGGACACTCATGTGAGAGAAAATCTGCTCACACAGACATGTAGAGCCAAATACTGTCAACAAGGCCTCTGCAATGTTCTGAAGACAGTTAAACTTGTCAGGTAGTGATGTCCAGCAGGTGAACATGCAGCTCCATGAACACGCACAGCTGTGGATTCCAGTCGAATCGAGCTTTTCAGTTCAATCAGCTGCATTTCGATGTCGCATTAACTGGCATTAACTCAGCCAGTTAATGCGACACAAATCCAGCTGTTCTGGTTTCTGGTTCGATCAGAAAAGAAAACATTGGTCCATACACCTGAAAGTCCCAAAAACACATTGTGAATTCTGTCTCGAGTCTACAGATGTATCCGTGTATTTCCGTGGTGCTGATGCTGCGCTGAGCGGACAGCTCCTGAAGCATTTGAAGTGTTGGAATGTGGAAATTTCAACATCGCTTGAAAAAACTGCCACCTAGCAATGTCCCTCTCACCGGTAGGCTAAGCTAGTTTTAGCCAATTACAAGTTGAATCCGGTGGTTGGGGTTGTTAGGTAAGATACCGTCATTAAGAAGAGGCACAACTAATGTGTCTATGTGAGCTAATTTCCGGCCGTGAATATTTCTTTTTTAATGCACCCTGTCAGATTAATTCAAGCGTGTCGTGCCATCAGTTCGCATGCCAGCTGTGGCAGGGTTGCCGACCCCTATGTAGATAAACTGAATGAACATTATGATGGCTAATTGTCAATTTAATTGATAGTCATATGAAGTAGGCAAGCTAATCAAACAGATCAGCCCAAGAAATGTTGTTGAATTAACAGATTTTATCTGCTCAAGGCAGTGTTTGTGTAATGTGGGGTGGCTTTCAACAATAACCTGGCAATTCTTTTCATGAACCTGAGCTTCACATGAACAGTGCTCAAGAGAAACTGCAGATGGAAAAACTGATAAATAAATCATTTTCTGGGACCTAACTACAACAGCAGGAAAATAGGGTCAGTATGGCATGCTTAATGAAGGATAGCATGTTCGATAAGCATATAAAATCTTTGCATTTCGTTCTGGTAACAGGGACGTTAGCAAGAATAACTGCACATGTTTGTGTGAAGCCACACAGATAGACAGATACATCAACAGTTTGATATTCCCAATAACGTTTAACAGCCCAGTTAAAACATTATAGCCATGAACTGAAAGAGTACGTGATGTGTTCATTATTAATTGTCTAAATTCTTTATCCTCTGAGCTTGAAGTTGTCATCAATGAAGACCCCACCCCTAGCCCAATGTTTTGGAGACAAGACAGCCAATGATTCTCAGACCTCAGAAGGTTCAAAACATGCCTTAATCAGTTGGTATGACGCTCCATTAATGGGAGATATCAATAAAATACATGTAAATCTTTGCAAACACAGGATGACTGACTCAGCTGAAGAGTGGCAGAAACATGAAATGAATCATATCCCACATCTGTCTTGTTTCAGAAACACCAGGGTAGCAGTGTGTCATGATTTTTGAAATCAATCATTAATTTGCATATTCTGAAGACACTTTAATGACCACTAAATCACTGTGATTTTTACATTCCACAATAATTAATACGATAAAACACAGCTTTCAGCGTCTCGTGTATTTTGAAACTGGGTTTTCTGGGGACCTGGAATGTAAATGTGCCTGTGTCTAAAGCAGCTTCTGTTGTTCACATGTGCTATGTGCTATAAATAAGTTCAGACATTTTTCATTTTCATTTCCAAAAAAACATTTATTTAACATAATTCAGTGAGCTAGATGATGAACTCGGAGGATAGAAACAAAGTATCAGTACTACTGTGCTGTAGTATCGATCTGATACTAGTGATGTGCCAAACCACTGATTTCCTTTCTGATCTGATACCAAGTAAAATTCAGGATGGGATCGACGATACTGAGCCGATACGATACTTTGTACAAAAACTTAATGTGTAATTGTATTTCAAACTATAGCTTCATAATGATTGCAGGACATCAGACTACTTGTTCTTATTGTTTAATAATGAAGAATTATCATATAGAAATAAAAAACCTGAAGTTGTGTGTTCATTGATGCTATTTGAACACATAGATCTTGTCATTTAACATGCGTATACTTGCATAAACATTCAACATTCACACTCTCCCTCATTCACAGTAGTGCTGTGCCACACTACACACTCTGGCATCTAGTAAATACAGGGTCACTATTGCTAATATCAGTACCAATAATTTGAAGTTATTCAGGCAGCTGATTGGAGGAGAGTAGTGCGCCATGACCTATGAACTGAATTCTCAATTTGCAAATTCTGAACACATTTCATCACTGTGATTGTTACTGTCCACAATAATTAGTTAACACTTTCAGCTTTTCATGTGTTTTGAAACTGGGTTCTTGGTAAAGTTTTCTGTCTCTAAAGCACAAAATAGTTCGGACATTTTTCATAGTCCTTGTTTCAGGTTCATTTTTCTTCCAGAGAAATAATTAGCACAGCTCAGCGGGCTACATACTGAACTTGAAGTATCGATCCAACCATGCTAGTCTTGATCCGATACTAGTGTTGGTATTGATACTATCGATATTTGGATTGATCCATCCATCTCTACCTCCTCAGCTCTGAGCACGTTCCCAATGACTCACCATGTTAATTGGTTGTAATGATAAAAGCAATCAGCCCAACAGTTGCTGTGGGGTTGATTTTCTTTTAATCCTACTGAAACTGAGCCTCGTGCTTTTTTGATTCTTTTTCCTGACAGAATATTGAACAGGTCTAAATCACAATCCTTTGCACGCAGCTTTTCACGGTTGCATGTAAAATATGTGAAATGGCTGGTAAATTGCTCAGTGAGCCAACTTTTTTAACCGCATTAACGTTCCCCGCCCCCTCTGTGTTTGCGGCGTACAAAAAGCAACGGTTTACACTAAGCAGCTGCCTCTCGTCTCCTTTGTCTTCGTCATGGCTGTAGACAAATTCCGTTAAATCCTGTGAGAGACCGTATTAGCACAATGAGGATACAAGACACAGCCAACAGGGCTCAGCAGCGCCTGTCCGTTCATGCTGGAATGACCAAACACTCCCTCCATCCCCCGAATGAGGCTTTGATTCACACAAACAACTTACACGAGCCTCCTCTGCGTTTACCTCTTTACTGCTTCATCCAGCCCTCCGGCTCTAATTACCCGGACGCTCAGGAGAATGTCACCAACAGACTAACAGAACGAAGAGAGGAAAGGGGGAGTCTTTTGGGAGGGCTGTTTGTTAATGAGATGTATCAAACTTGGCAGGCGACAGAGCCTGGCAGCAAAGTGTGGGCCGAGAGAGACGGACGTCCAAATCTGAGAACTGCACTCACACTTTACCAAACAAATCTGGAGCAACAGCAAAGACCTGGACTGTAAACAGCCTCGGAGCAATGTTTTAGACTCTGGGAATTATCTGGAATTTTCATACCATCAGTTTGGTATTGCACATGATTTCACGGTGAGGGGGTCAGGGCTCTGCTTATCAGAAGCAGGAATAATCTTGCTGAATAATCAGACAGAAAAACAGAGCTGTTCTCTGTGTTTATCACATCAGAACACACCCCTACCAGTGATGTAAGTGCAGGTGTTTTTATGGGAAACATGGTAGCAGTACCCATTTTAACATACTGTTTAGTTTACCTTATTCAATTCAATTTTATATAGACCTCCCCACCCCCTCTGTGTTTGCAGCCAAATCCCAACAAAAGTCGCCTCAAGGCGCTTCATAGATACAGAGAAAACCCCAACAATCATATGACTCCCTATGAGCAAGCACTTTGGCGACAGTGGGAAAGAAAAACTCCCTTTTAACAGGAAGAAACCTCCGGCAGAACCAGGCTCAGGGAGGGGCGGGGCCATCTGCTGCGACCGGTTGGGGTGAGAGAAGGAAGACAGGATAAAGACATGCTGTGGAAGAGAGACAGAGGTTAATAACAGATATGATTCAATGCAGAGAGGTCTGTTAATACATAGTGAGTGAGAAAGGTGACTGGAAAGGAAAAACTCAATGCATCATGGGAATCCCCCGGCAGCCTACCTATTGCAGCATAACTAAGGGAGGATTCAGGGTCACCTGGTCCAGCCCTAACTATATGCTTTAGCAAAAAGGAAAGTTTTAAGCCTAATCTTAAAGTAGAGATAGTGTCTGTCTCCTGAATCCAAACTGGAAGCTGGTTCCACAGAAGAGGGGCCTGAAAACTGAAGGCTCTGCCTCCCATTCTACTTTTAAATACTCTAGGAACAACAAGTAGGCCTGCAGGCGAGAGCGAAGTGCTCTAATAGGGTGATATGGTACTACAAGGTCATTAAGATAAGATGGGGCCTGATTATTTAAGACCTTGTATGTGAGGAGCAGGATTTTGAATTCAATTCTGGATTTAACAGGAAGCCAATGAAGGGAAGCCAATACAGGAGAAATCTGCTCTCTCTTTCTAGTCCCTGTCAGTAACTGGAGTCTATTAGATAGATATGATACAAACCACTGCAGCGCAGTACCTGTAATACCTACAGCATGTTCTAATCGCTCTAATAGGATATTATGGTCGACAGTATCGAACGCTGCACTGAGGTCTAGCAGGACAAGCACAGAGATGAGTCCACTGTCAGAGGCCATAAGAAGATCATTTGTAACCTTCACTAAAGCTGTTTCTGTGCTGTGCTGAGCTCTGAAACCTGACTGAAACTCTTCAAATAAGCCTTCCTCGCAGATGATCTGTTAGCTGTTTGACAACTACTCTTTCAAGGATGTTTGATATGAAAGGAAGGTTGGAGATTGGCCTATAATTAGCTAAGACTGCTGGGTCTAGAGATGCTTTTTGAGTAAAGGTTTAACTACAGCCAGCTTGAAGGCCTGTGGTACATAGCCGATCATTAGAGATAGGTTGATCATATTTAAGATCGAAGAATTAATTAATGGCAGGACTTCTTTGAGCAGTTTTGTAGGAATGGGGTCTAAAAGACACGTTGATGGTTTGGAGGAAGTAATTATTGAAGTTAACTCAGAAAGATCAATTAGAGAAAAAGAGTCTAACTTAACATCAATGGTACGAAAAGTAGCTGTAGATAATATTACATCTGTGGGATGATTATGAGTCCTTTTTTCTCTAATGATTAAAATTTTATTTGTGAAGAAGTTCATGAAGTCATTACTAGTTAATGTTAAATGGATGGTTGGCTCAACAGAGCTCTGACTTTTTGTCAGCCTGGCTACAGAGCTGAAGAGAAACCTGGGGTTGTTCTTATTTTCTTCAATCAGTGACGAATAGTAAGATATTCTGGCTTTGCAGAGGGCTTTCTTATAAAGCAACAAACTATTTCTCCAGGCTAAATGATGATCCTCTAGATTTGTGACATGCCATTTCCTCTCCAGGCCCAGGTGGACGATAGATGATAACAAGTAAGACTGGTTTCTGAGTTTTACAGCTGGGGTGGACAAGGCTAAGCATCAGGCTTTCAAATGAATTAAAAGTCTCTCTTTGGTCTTATGCATAGCATGTTAACACTGGGATGCCTTGCTTCATCCAGTTGCAGAATGAAGGCTTCCTTTCTAACCCTCAGCCCAGTGTGAAATACATCAAATCATTGATCTGCGTCTCTCGTAATGGAAGTTATTTAGCAATCATAACCAGCAACATAGCGTTCTTCTTACTTACATTTTTGGTAAATATGTTTGTACAGACGTACGTGTGCAGGACATTACAAAACCTGCTACCTCTGGGAGCCAAACGCTTCCTGTTTGTGTCTGAAATGCTTTTCTTCCAAAACAACATCACACGACTTTAGAAAGAACAGAGTGAGGCTGAGGAGGATGAGTGGCATAAGAACACAGAGATGCAGGACAGACACCCTCTGCCATTCACCTCAGTTGGATTGCATTTAAACGGCTTTCACCCCTCGACATTTCTTTCTCCACTCTCCATTTTCCTGTCTCCCTCTGCATTCATACACACTCACACTCAGCATCCATTTCTGTCCATCATATTATCCTCTCAGCAAGGCCACATCTCCTGTCTGCCTGCCTTCCATGTCTTCAGCAGTTTATCACTACATCAGCCCACTCAGGGCTGATCGCCTGATGAAATCACCAGACCTTCTGTCCAGCGGCGTGCCTCAAAGTGCTTCGGGCAAAGCTATTAGCCACACTTCCTGGAATTTTTCTTTTAGGTCCTCGTGCACCTCTACCACTGACTCCAGTTATTTTACTCTCATGAGCCTCTGACATAAATGAAATATAAATTCTATTTCAGAGGTTAGTTTTCACACTTTTCTTACATGTAGTGCACAGCAGGTGATGCTAATGAAAATGCAGAAGATATGACACAGGTAGAACACCTGCTGGTGTAAATATGTAGGCCTGCACCTTTACACACCTCTGTAATCAGACTTATAGACGAGTTCTAGGGAACTGCTGGTTAAATACTATTTAACATCCAGTTTGCTGTGCCAGACCATTTATATTCCCAGGGCTAATACTGCCAGTTTTATCACAGCTTACTAATTTTTTTTCACAGACCACGTGCAAAAATCATTGATGTCCTTATAGAAAACATAGATGCAGAGAGACTGCTGCCACGGTGTGGTTGTGGCTCAGGCGGTAGAGCAGATCAGCTACTGATTGGAAGGTTGGTGGTTCGATTCCTGGCTTCCCCAGTCTTGGGCAAAATTAACCCCAAGTTGCCCTCCGATGCATTCATCAGAGTGTGAATGTGTGTGAATGTTTACACTTGTGTTTAGAAGTACTTGTATGAATGGGGGTGAATGAGGCATGTTGTATAGAGCGCTTTGAATACTCCGGGAGAGTAGAAAAGCGCTCTATAAGAATCAGTCCATTTACAAAGAACCTTTCATTACATCCAGACACACTAGGTGAGCATCATCTTTAACATGCATGGCTAATGGTGTGTGTGGACATGTTTAATCTAGAATGGAATTATTTTGTTAAACCTAAGCAAATAAGTTAGTAAATATGAGGGAATGGGGTCGATTTATTAGTTTGATTGTAGTAAAACAGTAAAATGTAGCTCTTTGAAGTACATATCTAACAGCTATTTTTGTGCAAGGCTAAATGTGCCTCTTGCTACGGTAATATAATAACATTAGTAAATAGGAATACAAACTTTCTTTGACTTTTCATCCAACCCTAAATAGAAAAATGAGTACAGTCAGGAGTTGAAGTGAGGTCATAGGGTGGTGGAGCCCCACGACTGGGTGTAGTGGCTCAGCGTGGGAAAAGACTCACAACTCACAATTGTTTCTATTGAGCACTCCAGTAGATGTAATTGTGTGTGCAGGCTGTGATCAGTTGACAGTGTACAGTTGGAGTAAAGGTGGTTCATTAAGCGTTGTGAGTTTAGGATTCATCCCTACATCACTTGATATAACTCAGAGCCTCTCAGTGGAGTCATGTGACCTTTGTTCACTCCAGTGGAGCTTCTGTTTTACAGCAATGGCAGACGTCTGTATGTTATCAGCACAGATTCCAGCAGCCGCTAAACACTTGCAGGAACTTCATGACCCACATGACAACCCCGAATTACTCAACTGTAATCAGAGTAACAGCTAACCTGCACGGTTCCAAAAAATAGTAATGTCAAAGTATCTTACTGTATATTTTACAGTTTTGTACTGTCTTTCTAGAATATCATTAAATTTAAATAAGTAGACTGTGATTTTACATGTCAAAGGTAAAATAACATAACTATTACGTAAATATAGTAAAACACAATTTATTTGTTTTTTAAATATATTTTTTTGTACATATGCATATTTAGATTGTAAAAATACATTCACAAATGTATCATAATTTCACAAATATTTGTCTGTTAAGTGAGAGAATGATCTGTTAAATTCGAATGTAATACTATGGAAAAATATATAAAATGATAGAAAATTAGTGAGAATAATCAATAATTAAAGGAGTATTTGAATTATGATTGTGCTGAAAATTTTGTGTCATCTAGGTCTGATTCAATAATTCAGAGGTAACAAGTGAAAATATAATTAATAGGAATAAAAACTAAAAAAAAACATATAAAACATTGCACGGCCACGCTGTGCTAATTATATATTTTTAAAAAATAAATGTAGAGGTAGGAATTGCAATTAATATAAATCTCAAAGTATTCACAACATTCCTGAACCTGGGGTGAGGGTGTGGCCATGAAAACAATGTGACATGCCATTGGATGTTGGGACACATAATAACATGACACTAAGCATCGGCCAATGAATGTGAACTAACAACCACAAGGTCGCAGGTATGGCTGCACTGTAGGAAAAAATCCTAATATAAAAGTGTTCTACTGTGCATTTCACAGTTTTGTTCTGTTCTTCTAGAATATCATTAAATCACTGTAATGCAATAAAACATAATTTTCATGATTATTAAATGTATCTGTCTGTACATATGCATATTTAGATTGTTAAAATACATTCACAAATATATCATGATTTCACAAATATCTGTCCGTTATTTGAAAGATTGAACTGTTGAATTCAAATGTAATGCTATGGAAAAGTATATAACATGATCCCTATAAGCTTGTGTTACATCACATAAGTATTATTATCATTGCTATTTAGGGCAATCGTGGCTCAAGAGTTGGCAGTTTGGCTCGGACTCTCTCAGTATTGTGTCCGTGGTCAAGATTCTTCGCCTACTGGTGATGGCCAGAGGGGCCGATGGTGCGATATGGCAGCTTCGCCTCTGTCAGTCTGTCCCAGGGCATGCAATCCATTATTATTTAAACCAACTTTTAACTGTATATTTCTGTACATTTACGTATTATGATTCATATTGCCACATTCATTGACCTTGTATATAGGTAATTTCATTGTTTGATCACGTTAAAATGTTCCTAATTTAATGTCTAAAAGCACTTGGAAAAGGCAGAATCCCATGTAAAATTAGCGCAACAAACTCTATTTTCATTACTGAAAATAACTGTATTTTTATGAGAAAGTTATTTTCTGTTATTTTACGGTAGTATTTTGGCGCCCCAGCTGCTGGAATATTACTGTTCTTTTAGGATTTGTTTTTTTTTTTCCTATTTATAGATAATTTCATTGTTTAATCACATTAACATGTTCCTAATTTAATGTTTAAAATCACTTGAAAAGGCAAGATCCCATGTAAAATTAGTGCAACAAACTGTATTGTCATTACTGGAAATAATCGCATTTTTATGAGGAAGTTATTTTCTGTTATTTTACGGTAGTATTTTGGTGCCCCAGCTGCCAGAATATTACAGTTTTTTTTAAGATGTTTTTTTAAGATGTTTTTTTTTAGCAGTGTGTACATCCTGCACTGAACTACCAAGTATTTGAATGAAACTAATTTAGTATACATCAGTTTGTTTGGCACTAAGTTTTACAACATGAAAAAAAAAAGTTCACATCACACACTCCAAATGAGCTCATTTTAAGTTCCCCGTATATGAAATACCTCTGAGCAGCCCTTACCTTCACTATAACGTGAACGTAAGGGCTGCTCTTTTGTTTTTCTTCCTTCTTCCTTCATCTCTGAGTGAAGTCATCTCACACTCTTTTCTCTCTCTGAGTAATACAGCAGCTGGATCTGTAGCTAGCAGATACACTGTGTGACAAGCTGCAAACAAACAGTTCGTGCGTTTACTGATGTTTGTTGAGCTGTTACAAACCTTGCATGTTAAATTACCTGCAACTGTGAAAAAGGTATAAATCATGCCTAAATTATATGGTTTTGCATCTTTCATCTCTTAGTGTGCAACAATCACTGTTGATTGACATTGGAATAGGACTGTCTTTATGTGTTACTGCTCTCTATATTTGGGTTCAGAGCGGTTCGATGTGGTGCACAGTGCTGTGAAATAATATCTTACCTCAAATGAACCTAAATGTAAGAAGTAGAAAGAACAAATATTTGTGTTAAAATGTAGAGAATGAAAGTAAAAAGTTACCAGAAAGAGAAATACTCAGGTAAAGCAGTAACAATGTCTTTGTATTTCATTTCTTCCCACCTCTGAAAATAAAACACACACCTTTGTGGCTGACAAACTTCTTAATCCACTGCAAACCTCCAGTCGGTTACTTTCTCACCCTTTAAAAGAGAAAAGTGTCGAGTATTCATGCAGCTGTTATGTAAGGACTCTTATCCTGCAGGACACCTTGTGCATCTCTCGGTGACACCAGCAGCATCTGACAGAATAACAGTATTTGATGAAAGCTGTATTTGGCTTCTGCTGCAATCAGATATTCCAAAACTTTGAAAGTGTCTCTCAGGAGAAATCTCCAATAAAACAGGATAAAGAGTCTGCTGCAGGAGAGGAATGGCTCCCATACTCCAAACAGATCACAAGATCAACTTTTTGGTCACAGTGAAAATGCGAAGACAATCAGGACAAACAGCTTTGTCCTGATTGTCCTTTTATTGAACAGGCGTTACAGTTGTTGTCTTATGAGGTAACTGAAGTTTTAGGAACTGTAGATTATTATGTTACATCACTGCACAAGACAGATTGGCTTTAATAGTCAAGATTTCACCGTTCTGCAGAGTCATGGAGCGATCTCGTTATCTATTTCCTGTAATTCACAGACAAACGTTTCGTTTTTTTTCTCCCCCTCAGACACCCTTTAACCCCCTACCTTAAGTGCCATCTTCTTCTTTCATCTTACTATCTGTCATTATGCATCTTTTTCCCCTCTTGCTGTGTTTCTCTCTCAGTCATGTTGTGGAAGGGGTGTGGTCTTTGTCTCCGCTGCAGGCGAGGGGTGGTGCAGCACACAGCCAAGCATCTTTTCAGCCATTATTTTGATGTTACCTGTACTTAACAATCTAACTGTTAACTGAGTTGTTTCTATGAAAGTTCCCACTCTCACCCCCCTCCACTCCAGTTTCTCCCCATTTTGCTCTGTCCCTCTGGCCTCCTCATGTTTCAGACACAAGTATGCAAGTAAATATATTTTTACAGCCTCTGTACTGCAGTCCTTCCAGAGAAGGCCTGCTACAAGAGAGCATAGACGTATTAATCTAGCAGGTGTAACACCACACCTCTGTTTAAAGGTAACCATTTCTGAAACTATAATATTATGGATTGTATTTACTCACTTTTAACTGGACAATAAAGCAGACAGGTCCCGCTTTTGTTTGTAAATAATCTTTAAATTGTGCAATAATGTTAATTCTCTTTGGCTTTTTTAGAATGAATAAATTACTGAATTATTCTAATATGGCTTTCTTAACCAATTACATGTTTGTCATTGACATGTGTTCATATTCCTGTATATTGGCCTACAACACAAACTCTAGGACTGTCTTCTCAGCCAGAAATGTTTTGTTCTACTCAAAATATTAGTTCTCAGTGTTTCTGTACGATTGCTGATTACCTTGTTGAGTCCTGATTGTTATTCAAGTACTTTAGAAGTTGTCGATGAAGATTTTAAATTAAGTGAATATTTCTCCACATTCTTCATGCAACGTGAGAATTTATTTTCTATGATTTTTTAACCCAACAACATTTTTTTATTTTTAATTGTTTAATTTGATACAAATTCTCAACAGGTTTTTTGAACATTGTATCAAAGTGTTACTTGAGAGAAACATTGTTAGAACATTCACCAGTGTTTTGTTAACACTCAGTTTCAGATGCTCTAAGACATTTGAGGGCTTTAAGTATATAACAAAGAATACAAAGCTATAATTGTCACGATCTGAGGGGACAGACTGTGCGGGGGTGTGTGGAGGACTCAGGCGCAGACACAAGTGACACAGGAGTGAACTTAAACAAAAGCGAGCCTTTTATTGTGGCTGGTGACACAAGAGAAACAAACAAGAATAAGGGCAGCACAAAAGCAGTAACTAAACAGAAACCTAAACTGGGAACAAACTAAGGAAGGCTATGGCTTGGAATACGACAGACCGGGCATGGAGACACGGAGGGTGGGAACACAGACGACGCGACACAGACTACATGAAACACAGAGACTAAATACACATGAGGGATGATCAGGGGAAGTGGCCACACATGGGATCACAGCTGACACACATGAACCTAACGACAGGACAGGAGGGTGCAACTGAATACACTGACATGAATACAGATTTACAAAGTAAAACAGGAAACATGGAAATTAGACATGACAAGAACTAAACATAACCACGCAGACATGACTCACGACCCAGGGAAACTTAGTACAGGGGAGATGACATAACTGACAGCATGAACTTGACAATACAAGACACACAGACATAAACACACGAAGGGCAAGGGAGACTTAATACAAGGGTAATATATACAAATGGCTGGACTACCTTAGAGAACCTAAACAAACAATAAACATCAAAATAGGCTAAACACAAAACACTGGGTCGCACAACCCAGGACCATGACAATAATGTTACCAACGTATAGAAGCATAGACATAAAATACACAATCCCTTTACTGTAACTTATCAATGCTTTGTATAATGAGTCCTAATGCGTGTGGCCTAGTTTTATATGTTTTATGTTTTGTGTGTGTGTGTGTGTGTGTGTGTGTGTGTGTGTGTGTGTGTGTGTGTGTGTGTGTGTGAAATGTGGCAGGCTGTATTTAGCATGCATACAGGTGTCTTCTGCTGCAGTGCTTGATGAGCTGAATACAAATACTTATTAATTAGGGGCTCATTTTCCACTCCATTGATTCCAGCTCCCACATAGCTTTGGTCCTCTCCTCACTGGATCACTGAGTGCACAGACCAGCCTCCCAAGATAAGTACTGTACATGCATGCAAACTGCTCTGCCAGTATTTCTCTTAAGCTGAGGATTTTTTTCACTGTCATGGATTTTTAGAGTAGAGTCAATAAAGTGGGAGCTTCCAAATACTCCTGATATCAGGGGAGAATGGTATAGCCTCAAGGTTTTTTGAAGGCGGGGTCAAAATGCAAGAAAAACACCCCACTAAGTCAGAATACTGATCAGACTTTGCCTTTTCCCTGCAATACTTCTTTAAGAAGATACATGTTTTGTAATATATACAGAAAAATAAATGGCATGGTTTTCACGTCTCTTTTTTACTTGAATGGCTGCTTTGGGCAACCATTCTTATAGCAAACAGCAGTTAATTAGTAAATTAATTAATGAATACTTTTTAAACATTTGCAAATCTTCAAGGAGGAAAAATGTTTTAAACTCAAGAGATGAAGTCAGTGTTTTATTAATCACTTTGACCTTGATGGAAAATAATCAGACAGGAGGAGGTGAGGAAGGACATACGGAAATACTTTTCATAAATGTTTACAGTATAACACCAACTACTCTGTATACTGTACTATTTATATAGAGAAAAACCCAACAATTAACAACAATGGCCACAGTAGGAAGGACAAACCCCCCTTTAACAGGAAGAAACCT
Source organism: Haplochromis burtoni (assembly GCF_018398535.1). NCBI lineage: Eukaryota > Metazoa > Chordata > Actinopteri > Cichliformes > Cichlidae > Haplochromis > Haplochromis burtoni. Next base: position 409,614 of record NW_024582726.1, read on the forward strand.
CCAGCAGAACCAGGCGAGGAAGAGAGAGCCAGAGATTAATAACAAGTATGATAATTATTATGATATCACACTTTGAGTGTAATAAAACTTTATTAACATAAACGCACTGACAAGAACTGAAACACCCAGCACCTTTAAACTATCAAACCATTTCAAAACATCAAAATAAAAACATTGAGACTTCCACTGCCAAAGTCAACGTCATCATCCCTCCGTTCTCTCTGTTCTTCACACGTTTCACTTTGATCCACACTGAACAAGCTTTGAAATTCCTGCCACAGTATAATGAAAAGAACTCAACACCAAAAACTAAAGAGTCGTAAGACGTTTTGTTGCCGCTAGTATTGGTTTTGGTTGGAGGTTCCAAGCCACCTCTGAGCTCTTGAGCAAATTTATAATTAGCATGTTTGTTAATGTATGTGTATGTGTGATCCCAAATAAACTGACATATATCACTCTTCAAGCATGCACTCTCACATCGCTCCAACGCCTCCTCTGCGCAACATAACTCAATAAATTCAAGCAGAAAAAATACAATGCTTTTACTCCGTGTTAAATATCAGCACAATTATCAGTAAACTGTGCTGCACATATGTTCATAAACCAGTTTCTCTATATATATTTTCCTTCTTGAGTAGGCATCGCCCAGAAATGTACAATCAAGAGGGCTCAGTTGCGAAACCTGATTTCTTCCCTTCAATCCTCTCACTGTGCACTTATTGGAAATATGAGTTTTCTGCTGGTGCATTAGTAAGTCTTGCCCAACATAGAAGCCTAGAAACTCATGCTTTATGAATAAAACTGAACTGAGATTGAATGGAACACATCCAGTGCAAATGATTTACTGCACAAAACGGCAACTCCTAATTCTGTTCTAATTCTTTAAACGTGGTCTGAATGTTCTCATTTTATCACTGCTGCAGCAGAACTCATTGATGTATTATATGTTAAAACTAGTTAGACATAATCTGCACAGCGTAATTCAAACTGTGCACAAGGAGACAAAAGTGTCCTTAGCCACAGAGCCGCAAATAGGGGATATTTTAAATGTCACATGTCTGAAACATCCTGATAAAAATAAAAACACAAAGAATTTGGAAGTGATGAGATCAACCTGAAACTGAAATCAATTGAAACATACAGCTAAAATTGGACTTGTTCTTTAGAAACAGTGAACCCAAACAAGCCCGACACAAAAACACAACTTTTCCACTTCAGCTCTGACCAAAGAGGACCCGCTCTGATTTGATTTATTGCAGCATGTTGTGCACCAGACGAGAAAGCAATTCTTTTTTCTTTTTTGTAAGTTTAAAGGCTTTCCACTCCCTGACATGCTACAGCTCTATCACTTAGGCGCTGTCAGTTTGTGGACGGGCAGCCCACAGAAGGTTCCTACGAGCAATCAGCAGGTGGGATCAGTGTGCTTATGGTAACTAGATGCCAGTCAGAGTAAAAGGATCACGCCATTCTTTCGTTCTTTGAGGGGAAAAAAACTAAACTGTTCAGTCACAACTCAAACTCAATTAGCTTTAAAAGAGCTGTGTGCTGATTAAATGATCAAGTGGGACCATCTCTGTGAAAGCTGAATTTCTGGCCATTTTCAGGTGTGAAGTGTTCGTGTGGTTTAACATGATGTCACATTTTCCCTGGAATGGATGTCCTAGGAAGTTTACCCAAGATCAGATAATACTCTGACCCACTTACTTACTTAGCACTTAGTTCCTCCTAGGCCGGGCGGCGCATCGGGCAGCTAGTGATCTCCATCGATGTCGGTCAGCAGCGACTGCTTCAGCTTCGTCCCAGGCAATGTCGACAGTTCTCAGATCGTCCATGAATGTTCGACGCCATGTGGTCTTTGGTCGGCCTTGCTTTCGCTTGCCAGTGCGTGGACGCCATGTCATGGCAATCTTAGCTGGGCGATGAAGGGGTAGGCGTAAAATATTGCGTGGGCATGAAAAAAGTTGTTATAACAGACTTAAACATAGGGAATTTCTTTAGTTGTAGTATGTATCATATGTGTGATACACACAAGGTAGTGGGGAGACAAAATCCAAAAGCATGCCAAAAACAGAAACTTGAGTCGTAGAGTTTGATTGCAACCATACATGACCTGGTAAACAGTTGGTGGTACATTTACTGAAGTGGGTGTTAAACCGATTGAACACAAGTGTGACACAAAAAGGGTTGGCAAACAGAAGTACAAGCACACGTGAAACTGAAGGGAGTACAAGGAGATGGAGGATTTTAAAAAGCAGCAAATGATAAATATTAGAACCAAAATCCAGAATCATAACAGGTATGTTTTATCAGGGGTAAACAAATTTGTCTCTATCAAGTTGCAGCCTAAATTTGTGACATGTGTAATGAACAAAGGGACTTTGTGACCATTTTATCAGACAGCAGTATGAAAGCAGATTTAACTGGATGAGGATATCACCATCTGTGATAAAGTAAATTAACAGCATTAAATCTGCTTAGGAAAACATCCTCCCTATGCTTTTAAATCTTGAGAATCTTAAAAGTTTAATAAAGGTTTTTGTTATTTTGACATTAATCAAGTTCAATAGTTACCTAATTTCAGACAGCACATGCCAATAGCTAATAGAATTGCTTTGTTGAATTCAATTCAATTCAATTCAGTTTTATTTACATAGCACTAAATCACAACAACAGTCGCCTCAAGGAGCTTTATATTGTAAGGTAGACCCTACAATAATACATACAGAGAAAAACCCAACAATCATATGACCCCCTATGAGCAGCACTTTGGTGGGAAGGAAAAAACTCCCTTTGAAAAGGAAGAAACCTCCGGCAGAACCAGGCTCAGGGAGGGGCGGGGCCATCTGCTGCGACAGACAGAATAAAGACATCCAATATCTGTGCTGTAAATAAATACAGATAAACTCATCAGCAACAAAAACATAACCTCTGAGCATCCACTGAGTCACCAGCAGCCCATCTCAGATTAGGGGCAGGGTTTGGATCACATTTAGAATTGTGATCCAAAACAAAATTTGCAGAAAGTTATTACAAAAAGTGGCCTTTTTGTAATCAATCACACAGAAAACCTGTACAACCAAAAAGAATACATGAGACTTCATTTGAAAAGTAATATCTTCTAGTTTCTGGATATGTGCCTATATGAAATATGTGGTTAAACTATGTGGATATTAGGAGGTTAATGCCTATAAATTGATGTTTTTTTCCTCTTATATTTACAGTGGGTCCTTTGGGTCGATTCAGCACCTGCTGGGTCTCGTACTGCTCAGCGCCGAAGTGATATAGACGGCAGTGACGACCTGGTTGTACGTGTTTCTCAGCTGTGTGTGTGCTGAAATGTAACTTCATCTATGTGCACATTTGTCTCTGTGAGTCTGTAAAAAAAGGTTTCCCATCACCGAGAACAGACGGCCTGTCTGACAGTGATGCGAGCTGTATTGAGAAATCTGAGCTGTTGTCACTTTTCTTTCATGCCTGTTATCTTCTATATTTCCTGCCTGATCACAGTGAAACAGCATTATGCTCAGAGAAACCCACCAAGCTTATCAACACTGTTACCATCTTGTAATGTGTTTATCCGGCTTCCTGGACTTTAAAGTAGCTTTGTGCTGCTCGGATTTATCTCAAATGAAAGTTCTTATCTTGCTGTGCACGCTGCAGGACTAGTAAAAAAATAAATAAATAAAAAAGTTAGATATATTATAACTGTCAACATTATCTTGCTGTAAACACATTTTTTTGCAGCATGAATATACAGGCATTCATACAAACATGTGTAACTGTCCAAAGTTCTTAAGAACTTTAATCTGTGCTGTCAGTTTACACACACACACACACACACACACACACACACACACACACACACACACACACACACACACACACACATTTGCCTGGAATCTGGTGAAACCAGTCTTCCAGTTTGGGGACTACTGGTCCCAATGCTCCTATTACCACTGGGACCACCTTGATGTCCCACATCTACTCCAATTGTTCGTTCAGCCTGTGGCACTTCTCTGGTTTCTCATGCTCCTTCATGTTGTTGGTGTCCAATGGGACTGCCATATCTATCCCAGCTGTAATTTGCTTATCAACCACCAGTATGCCTGCTTGTCTGTTTGGAGCTCCTATAGGACCTCAGTCCTGATGCTGTCGACCACATTTGGTGGTGTTTCCCATTCAGAGTTGGGGACTTTTAATGCATGCTGTTTCTGTACACTATTCCAGCCACTAGGTTGTGCCTCTCAGTGTACACTGTCCCACCTTGTATCTTAAATCCCGCTACTAGGTCTTGGATAGTCTCCGGTGCATCTTTGCAGAGGCAGCAGCTTGGATAGGGTGAGATTAGGGTTGGATTCTGCCAGCTGTTGTTGAGCCCTGCCTCTATGGATTTGGTGCTTAGGGCATGTTTATGATTAAGAGAAAATAACTTTTGTGCATTAACACCAGCGGCATTTACCTCCTCCTGTGGTCAGCTTATTATTCCAGCTGGGTACTGATAGAGCATATGTATTGATGGCTTGGATGTTATTCATACCACTGAGCTGGCTTCTCTGCATCGATCCTATCTTCTGGAAATATTTGGCTGCAGCTGACCTTTGTGCATCTTCGTCATGGTTCTCATTGCCCTGTGGGAGATCCAGGTACTTCTAACTGCCCAGTATGCCCACTATTTTGCCTTCTGGCACCTCTACCCCTTCAGTCCCTCAGGTCCCCGACCTTATAAATATCCACCCACACTAACCAAGTCAAATCCCAATGTCCTCGATGTAGAGCCGGGTAAGGTGGATCACTGAGTAGACATCTCGCTCACTCTTGGCACACAGCTTAGTATAGCAGGTACACAGATGACCATCAACTCTTGGAGTGACCAGGAGTTGATGGTCACTCCACTCCTGAATTTATATCTGTATCCACTCTTTATCATGAGCTGGCTTGGGGGGTTAAGGCCTATGCAGAATACCAGTGGGGATAGTACATCAGCTTCGTATTCCACACTTCATGGTAGCTTGTGTGATTGCCTTGGAGTTGGCCTACGGTATTGTCTTCTAGAGTCCCACTGAGTTCTTGATGAATGTTATCAGCATACTATTAGCCTTGTATTGTGCCATGCACTTCATTATCTATATCACTGATTCATAGGATTTCTTGTACAAAGTCCTGCCAGTGCTCAGGTTGGTCTGCCTGGTTTTAGAGTCCCGGTTGAGTGTGCAGCTCTGGGAACCAGGAGCTGGTGCTTTGACCCTTTTATTCATTCTATTAACCTAAATGTGTTCAAGTTTAAACGCTGGAGCAGAGTGCACTTAACTCATTCACTGCCATTGACGTCTATAGCCGTCAATTGCAGTGAATGAGTCAATGGGTTTAACTCATTCACTGCCAATGGCTGGCAGTGAATGAGTTAATTCTGTTTCTCTGGTAGGTTTGAGAATGCCGTAGCTATTTTTCCTCTGACATGATATTTGATGCTGTTTTAATGAATGCAACTGTTTCCATTTCTTTAATACATTTCTGGACTCTTTTTCATTTTAGCCCACAGTAATCAGTTGGTTTTCTCAAGGGGCTGAAGCCTATCCCGTTTTCAAGATCTGTGCTGTCAATCAAAAAGTCCGTGACTTCTCTCAGATGGTGATCAGTCATTTGGGAAGAGAGGGATGCTGTTAGGTGTTTGGTGTGATCAGCACTGCCATCTAAAAAATGTCTTTCTTTTTTTTTTGCTTTTTGTCTTCTGAAAACCTTGAGTATGTTTGACTGTAACACATAATAGAAGCACACAGCTGCTAATCTGCTCTGCTCTTGCCTTTAAAAGGGGAGAAGGAATTGGGATGATTAATTAGTCTGGACTGCCTAATTAGCCACAGTGCACTGCAGGCTCATCAGCGTGTGACTCGCCGTGTTTGGTGTTTTTACCTCCATCCAAATCGAAATGCAGGAAACACAGAGCGGCATTAACGCCTCATTAAAGGCCCAGGGGACTTTGATGACAGCCATTTGAAGAAATGTCAGAGATAAAAACACAAGAAGGAGTCTGACTACTTTTTTTGACTACAGATGCTGCTTCTTCTTTCCTCTTTAACTGCTTTCAGATTCATATATTGAATTTGAAACTCAAGTTGTTAGAGTGTACATTTTCCAGCTGCTCCTACGATTTTCATTGCCTGATGCACCCTGGCCGCGTATTTTCTCTGCTTTGCTCTGTTCTTTGGTATATCAGTGCACCGTAGCTCCTTTACTCTTCCTTCATTTCTTCCACCATTGATTCTATTCTATTTTTACCAGGTGATTCTTCAGTCAGCACCACATATATATAAATGCTGTCCCTTACTCCTTCTTTTAAACAGATGGTCCTCAAACTGTGGGAGAGCCACTCCAGGTAGGGTGTGGACAACCAGATTTAAAAAATAAATCAAACTAAGTTGAATAATGCTATTGTACTACTTTATTGGACTGCAATTCATTTTGATTCCTGTGTTTTATTGTTTAATGTTAGTGATGTTTTGTTAGCATTGCTAAATATAAAACTAAACAGCTAATTAAATAATTCTGGTGTGTGTGGCATGAATGCTTTTGGGTTTTTGAAGTTGGGCACATCAGAAGAAGTTCGAGAGACACTTTTTCAAGGCAGCTTTATTTTAATTGTCTGTCACTCTCAATCAAAAGATATCAGCAGACGAACAGTGCTGCTATTCTCACAACCAATGCTGTTTGTCTAAGCGGATATCCATACTTTGGATATACACTGGGACTTTCATCTCATACATTATTTTTCAGCGTTACATTTTCTTTGAAACTTTGATATTTGTCTTCCACAGAAGTCCAAAGTAACAAAGTTAGTTAAGTACAAATACTTTGAATTTTCAGGTTTTTACATTGACAACAGCTTTTAGCAAACATATCAATACTTTCCACTCTTTACATTTTAAAACAGGCTTGTTTGGTTTAAGACATTTAAGGGGAGTTATTTCACACCACAGTGAACCTTCAAACATGAAACAGTAGCACATGAAAAGCAATCCAGTGGGTGAATCAGTCAACAGGGGTTATTGTATACAAAGTAATTAAAGAGGCAAAACTATGTAATTTATGCATAATACTAACTGAATTGTATTGCTTTAATAAAGCAGAGGATTCAGTTAGCACAGTTTGCAGATAAACAGCATCCTCAAAAGATCTACTTTTTACTTTCTTACTTGTCTACATTTCAGAGCCTGTATTTTTTTGAATCAGTACTTCAACTTGTACCACAGTATTTTTAACACAGTTATCTCTACTTCTACTTCAGTACAGAAAGTCTGTATTGTTGCCACCTCTGCTGATCCGTAGATTAATCTTCTTCTTACAGAACAAAACTCAAACCCTACCCCTTCTTGATGTTTCATGATAAGCAACACAGAGTTAAAATATTTATTGTGAAAAGTGTATTAAAATCAACAGACTTTCCACTGTGGCGTAAAAATGAAAACCAAAAACAAACTTTAGCTCGCACACTTTTAGCCCATTTCAATTAACTGTACAAGGAATCCAATTACGGTTTTGTCAGAGCTAATTTTAGCCTGGACACTGGTTTTCCTGATAATGTTGTTTGCCAGGAAATGAATGTCAAACCACAAGAGCTCCAATCAAAGCTCTGACTCCCATTAAGCCTTTGTTGAAGCTGCACATCAACAAGGCCACAGGCGCTAATTCAATTAGGCAAACACAACCTTTGGAGTGTGCCTGATGTACTGAGAGCGGGTAGATGTTGGGCCGTCTGTCAGGCTGGTTTGTTTCCCATCCCAGTATGCTTCTTCTCTGCTGCTGTCTCACTTTTCATTCCTTTTGCCTCACTAATGTCGCTTGCATATGAAGGTGATGGCCCACTTAACATTTTCTCAGGCCAAATGGATAGAAGAGCCGGGGCATTCAGGAACAGACTGTTGCAAGACAAGAAGCCCTCAAGCCTTCATCCCAACAAGGAAAAGCATGAAACACACTCAGCCACTTTTAACAAACTGAAATTTAAGATATAAATTGTTTCCAAAATATCAAAACTTTGAGGAGTAATTATTCATGGAAACATACTAAATGTATGTTTGTATGTAACTATAAGAATGTAAAGAATTGTAGTTATTATTATCAGTGAAATGCCTGATTGTTAACAAGTCACAGCCTTCACAGCCAACACAATAGTGTTAAATGTTAATATGCCTGGTAATAAATTTCCTTCTACCCCTGTCTCCTCTTTTGCTGCCTCTCCTGAGTGCTTGCTCTTTGCATAATAGATGTCCTGAGTGGACGAGGAGTGTAAAATTTTAAAATGAAAGCATTAAATTATCTTAGCATGTTTTCCCAGCTCAGCAGCTCATGTCTAAATTTGACAGCAGCAAAAGCTGTCAGATTTTTGACCCAGAACTCTGAGGGCACATTTATGTTGCTTTAGTTGGTCTCCGTGGAGATTTCGCGCAGCTCTTCCTTTTTTTCTTTGTTCGTCACACCGTACTGGTCGATGCAGTGCTACATAACAGGGACGGCGGCTGTGCAAATTGGTTTCAGGGAATAAATTATACTTGATTTTTGTAAATGCAGTTCTAAACTAGCCGGTGCAAATACTCATGGGATTGTTTTGTTTCCCTTCAAATCCTCAATTTTGTCCTTTTTTCGGTTCTCTTGTGTTTGATTTTTGTTTCCAGTGTTTGTGTGTATGTTTGAACGGGTCACCACGACTGCACCAGTCAGTGTTGTTGCTCACGCTTAACCAGCGTTATTTGTGTTCTGAACACAGAAATGTGACAAAACCTTCGATTTCTGCCTCTCGAAATTCATGGTGACTTTTATTACATTTACTTCAGTAAAATAAGTATGAAATGCAGTTCCTCCATTTTCTTGGTGTGCTTTTGAATTCTTAATCTCATTGGGTACATATACTAATAACAAGCAGGTTTGTATGACTAAAGACTTCAAAGTTATTTAATTTTGAGAGTTTCAGATGTTTGTATTATTTTCACCAGCAGCAGTTGGAGCATTGCATAGGTTCATCTCTGCTGTGGTATTTCTTGACAACTTGAATGTGTTAGGTCTCGGCAGGAATTTGTGTGTTACACATGTTTCTGCTTTTTTTCAGTTTTACATATTAAATACAATAAAATCCTGTAAAATGCAACAAATCATCTGCTTCTCAGAGGATGGAGTGCTGAACAATATAATGTTTAAATATCTATATACCTGGAAATATAAAGAGTGCAACAGTTTGTAGTGGGGACAGCATATGTGCATGTTATTTTGAAGGCTGTAAGTGAATATATGAAGAACCTAAATACAGGGAGTGCAGAATTATTAGGCAAGTTGTATTTTTGAGGAATAATTTTATTATTGAACAACAACCATGAACCCAAAAAACTCATTAATATCAAAGCTGAATGTTTTTGGAAGTAGTTTTTAGTTTGTTTTTAGTTTTAGCTATTTTAGGGGGATATCTGTGTGTGCAGGTGACTATTACTGTGCATAATTATTAGGCAACTTAAAAAAAAACATATATACCCATTTCAATGATTTATTTTTACCAGTGAAACCAATATAACATCTCCACACTCACAAATATACATTTCTGACATTCAAAAACAAAACAAAAACAAATCAGCGACCAATATAGCACCTTTCTTTGCAAGGACACTCAAAAGCCTGCCATCCATGGATTCTGTCAGTGTTTTGATCTGTTACCATCAACATTGCGTGCAGCAGCAACCACAGCCTCCCAGACACTGTTCAGAGAGGTGTACTGTTTTCCCTCCTTGTAAATCTCACATTTGATGATGGACCACAGGTTCTCAATGGGGTTCAGATCAGGTGAACAAGGAGGCCATGTCATTAGTTTTACTTCTTTTATACCCTTTCTTGCCAGCTTGTGGAGTACTTGGACGCATGTGATGGAGCATTGTCCTGCATGAAAATCATGTTTTTCTTGAAGGATGCAGACTTCTTCCTGTACCACTGCTTGAAGAAGGTGTCTTCCAGAAACTGGCAGTAGGACTGGGAGTTGAGCTTGACTCCATCCTCAACCCGAAAAGGCCCCACAAGCTCATCTTTGATGATACCAGCCCAAACCAGTACTCCACCTCCACCTTGCTGGCGTCTGAGTCGGACTGGAGCTCTCTGCCCTTTACCAATCCAGCCACGGGCCCATCCATCTGGCCCATCAAGACTCACTCTCATTTCATCAGTCCATAAAACCTTAGAAAAACCAGTCTTGAGATATTTCTTGGCCCAGTCTTGACGTTTCAGCTTGTGTGTCTTGTTCAGTGGTGGTCGTCTTCCAGCCTTTCTTACCTTGGCCATGTCTCTGAGTATTGCACACCTTGTGCTTTTGGGCACTCCAGTGATGTTGCAGCTCTGAAATATGGCCAAACTGGTGGCAAGTGGCATCTTGGCAGCTGCACGCTTGACTTTTCTCAGTTCATGGGCAATTATTTGGCGCCTTGGTATTTCCACACGCTTCTTGCGACCCTGTTGACTATTTTGAATGAAACGCTTGATTGTTCGATGATCACGCTTCAGAAGCTTTGCAATTTTGAGACTGCTGCATCCCTCTGCAAGATATCTCACTATTTTTGACTTTTCTGAGCCTGTCAAGTCCTTCTTTTGACCCATTTTGCCAAAGGAAAGGACGTTGCCTAATAATTATGCACACCTGATATAGGGTGTTGATGTCATTAGACCACACCCCTTCTCATTACAGAGATGCACATCACCTAATATGCTTAATTGGTAGTAGGCTTTCGAGCCTATACAGCTTGGAGTAAGACAACATGCATGAAGAGGATGATGTGGACAAAATACTCATTTGCCTAATAATTCTGCGCTCCCTGTATGAATGTTTGTAGTCAGAATTATATAAAACCCCAACTTTGATGAAAATGTTCAATATAACTTATCTAAAACCAACTGCAGAATTCCAAAGGAATTTTAAGGACCACATCAATAAGAACAGTTGAGGCCTCAGCTGGCTTAAATGAAGATAATGCATGTCTATAAAACAGCTGTGACAGTGAGGAAATGTATCGACCCCACTCAAACTAGTGTTTGTGAGCTGTTATACACATCTCCAATGTGCTGTTTCTAGAAGAAACCTAAACAGCTGCGGGGTCATACGCGTCCGCTGTTTTCCTCTCGTCTCCTGCTGTCAGCAGCGGGAGGGCTGGGAAGGGAGCATGCAGGGACACACTTCTCTGTGAAATGAGAGGTTTCTGGTTGTTGAAAATGGTCCAAAACACTGACTGGTACTGAGGCTCCTGGGCTGAGGAGAAATAATGAGAACATTTGGTTCTGTTATTTCCCCAATTTACAAGTGAATGAGTCGTGACGGCTGCTTGGCTGTCACTGCACCCACCTGACTCCCAGGAAGCCACTCTCGGCCGAACTGCTCCCCAGGGAGTCGGCCGTCATTGCAACAGAAGGAATTAATGTTTGTCATGTTTCATAAGAGATGTATTTGTGGGGAAAAAATATTTGGATGGCGGGGTTATTTTAATAATTTTGCTTTTGTACACCAGCACAAAGGGTTTAATTAAAATGAAGCAATCAGGATATGATTGAAGCACAGGGTTTCAGGTTTTTGTTTTTTATTATGAATTACAGCCAGTTCTTCTTTTGCTCAATGCTGTAATATGAATGAACAAGCTTTGTACTCTAAAAGATTCCCACTATCTAACAATGGTAAAGAATTCTTTCAACAAATATTTTCTCTACATGGATCCAGGTTGACTTTAAAAGTTGATTCCTAGTTGGGCCGAGCTTCACTTTGACAAGAGAGGCAAAAAGTGCATGCAGGGTGAGGTAGGTGGATCAGGTGTGATTTGTGACAGATGGATAGGAGCAACAGTAAAATCCAACGTTTATGTTACACCCTGAAAAGGGGCTGAAAAGGGGATAAGTCAATGATGACGCTCAGACACGATGCTTCTCTTTTAGCAGCTTCATTGCAAATAATTCAGAAATATAAACATACATACAAAAGTATTAAACATCTTAACAACAATGTACAGTCTCTGTTAGTTGTAAGACAATATAGAGTCAGGTCCATAAATATTGGGACATTGACAAAATTCTAACATTTTGGCTCTATACACCACCACAATGGATCCCAAATGAAAATAACAAGACATGCTTTAATTGCTGACTGTCAGCTTTTATTTGAGGTTTTATTTTTAAATAAAGCAGCGGTGCTGCTGCTGTGGGCTCCGGTCCGGATGGGCCTGGGCCCCCTTGCCCTAGTGGGT
>NW_024582726.1:422791-424542 GCF_018398535.1 Haplochromis burtoni
CCCCCCCCCCAAAAAAAAGTCATGAATTTGATCTTATGTTGATCCAGCGCAGACCAAATTCAGTCAAAACATCCAATACAGTTGAGCAAAATAACCAATGTTGGTCAAGTCACTTGAAAAAGAGTAATTATTAACTGATTACTTTTCCAAAAAAGGAATCCTGTTGCTTTACTGATTACTTCTTTTCAAAAGTAATTATCTACTTTTCAAAAACAACCTGAATACGTAATAAAGCAACAGACCTTTCAGCCCAATTCTATTTGTTCTGCATAAGCCATCATTCAACATTGTTTAACATTTAAACCTATGTTCTCAATATTCCAGCATATAAACTAAAATCATGTTCTGTGTTTACACTTTTTCAAATAGATGCAAGTAAAACACAGTAAAAATAAATAGAATCAAAGACTCTTTAGCAGGAGTGGGGCGGGTGGAGGTTTGCCCACAGTGGTCATGTCAGTGGGAGGATCCGGGGGTTTCGCTGTGAATGTCACGTTCCCGTGGCAGCGTGCTCGCTGCTCGCTCAGATTTGAAGTTGAATTTTTCGCTGTAGAAAGAAGTTTTCTTCCCACGCAGAGTGAACAGCAGAGGCTAATGTTTGTGTCACTTTTTACTGAATCAAACTCAAAGTAATGTGATTACTTCCACGCTGTAAACACTGCATGGTCGTACTCTCTCCATCACTCCATATTATCCATTGTTGATCTGCACACGTCTGTTTTTGCCACGGACGTCGCACGCTCGTACATCATTGTCACAAGACACTCTCACAAACAAAATCACAGTTTAGTAACGCAGCATGCTTACGGGAAAGTAACGTTCTAATTACTTTTTTGCAATAGTAAAGGGTTAGGGTCCCTTACATTACTTGTTACTTGAAAAAAGTAATTGGATTACAGTACTGCCCATCTCTGCCTATGACCCCATCAACCGTAGCTACATGTTACATTTGGGAAAACAAAGGTATAATGTTCGAAAAATATGAGATTATCAAGGATGTCCTGATATATTTGGCACAGAAATTAAAATCCAACTAATAGTTTTTGTGAATGATAGTTCAATATAAAAATGGCAGTCATTATGCACAGGAACAACCAAACATCCCTCCTGTTGTCTAACCTTCCACACATTTTAATAAGCTAATTGTTCAGTAGCCTTCTGCAGGTGACACTAACAGTGAAATCTATTACCGACCTTCTTCTGTACTCTCAGTGTGTCTATAAATATAATTTCTTTGGAGAAAAGAACCTTTCAACCCACCATAAATAAAACAACACAGAGCAGAATGAACTACCATCTGAAACCTTGCAACAATCAATATTTTTATCGTTTATGGCATTAATCAATAGTCCTTCCCAACTCCTCCTTTCTTGAATGTTATTTCCAGTTACCCTCTTACTCAGGGAGCAGATTAGGATGCCCGAGGCATCAGTGTAATGGGAAGTGTGGTGGGATGGGCTGCAGGTCGATGGACATTGATCTGCCTTATTTTTCCACTCCATTGAACGCTTACCTGGGTCATTAATGGAAAAATAAAAACGAAATACTCTCCCTCTCTAACCTTCAGTAATATTCTGATACCCTCCTCTACTTTTAGGCTCTTCTGTTGGTTAAAAGAGACAAAATGTTATTGAGTCATTGTTTAGGTGGCGTGGCGTGGCATTCTATCGCAGGGGATGTAATTACTGGTTGTTTCATCTTTCACTTCAGGCAGAGATGTGGAGCTTAGGAGGCAACTGTCAATGGTGCCC
>NW_024582726.1:426457-429371 GCF_018398535.1 Haplochromis burtoni
GCTCCGCGATGCCACCACCAAACAACTGAGTTATTTTTACACACTGGCCAGCATCTGGCCAATCCACCACCTTTCATTGTTTATACCGTTACAAAAAAAAATAAAAAATTAAATCATCGGCCCACCGAGCAAATGCCCGGTGGGCCGATGGCCAGTCCAGCTATGGCCGTGCCATCAGTTAACCCTTCGGTGCCAACTGTGGCACGCATGCCTAGGTTTGCCGACCCCTGATCTAAAGCAATGCATTATCAGAGACTGTAACATCTAGTCCTTTTTACTGAATCTTTAAGGTGCACATTTGAGAATTATACCAGGGAGTCAAATACTACTGATTTGAGGACTTAGTTTTCACAGGAGCTACAGTCCAGAATGATATGTAGGTGAGGAGGCAAAATTATTAACAGGATAATAGTTTAGCTCTTTGACAGGTTTTTTTATTGGATTTTTCTGCTGTTTTTGAGTAATTTTTGTTTGGGTTTTATTATTTTTTATTAGTTCACCGGCTTTACCCTATTTGTTGTTTTCATCATCACCTTCTATGATTGTCCCTGATGTCCACTTACAGCTTACAGTCCTCCTGTGAACCTCTGCAAAAGCATGATTTTTCTCATTTTGTGAAGATGGCTGAAATAACTGCCTCTCTTATTTTAGTTTTGCTTCAGTCAATTATTCAAGAAGTTTTTGCTACATTTTATTTGCATATGAGTAACCGGAGAGCATGTTTTCCCCTCTAATAAGTGCCATATTTTGCGTAGTAGATGTTTCTTTGAGATATAGGAAATGAAAACATTAACTTGATGTAAAGAGGCTTTCAGCAGGGCAGTGATGTTAAGTGAATACAAATGGAGCTTATTTTTAAATAGGAAAATGTGATGGCTTATGTCCTAAATTTATAGGCTCTATTTGTCCCATTACTGTTAGAATGCATTACTCTTCAGTCTATTTATACTTTGCATGTTTCACAGCAGCAAGCCGATCATTTTACATTCGGGTAATTCAAGCGGGAGACGAAAACTATAGCAAGAGCCGCTGACAGGTGTGTTAGTTTTTGTGATGTTGTGTTATATTAATTTCAGTTAACAAATCAAGACTTTATTGATCTGTGTTTTTATTTCCCTTCTCTGCTCCTTTCTTGCCCTCCCTGGCGTCTGACGGAGGTCGTCTTTACATTATTCTTTTTCCCTGCTGGGTTTTTGAGGTTGTTGATTCTGTCCGTCTGTTTCAGGTTGTTTGTCCAGAATCCCTCCTCCTATTCCATGTTTTGTTTTGTCTTCCTACTTTTGAGCCTCACCAGTTGCCTTTGTGGAGTCAGTGTGCAGGTTTTCCTGCCAGTTCAGTGCATGACTTGTTTTACCATAAGGTCAAATAACAGATCCGTTGATGTACTACACACCGTCAGTCCTGTTGTGCCAACTGTTGCATCACTCAAGAAATTTTCTCTGATGTAAGTTTCCTTTTCAAAAAACAGTCTTGTTTTTGTAGTCCTGTCAGTTATTTCTGTCCGTCTGTCTGAAGAGGGCAGGTGGATTGCAAATTGCATGAATAACACACACACACACACACACACACACACACACACACACACACACACAAAATCACTGTTATAATCTCAGTGATAGAGAAGCTAGAAAGGAAAAGAGGAGACCGTTTTTCATTAGGACATTTTTCAAATGTCAGAGTCCAATATTTGTGTAACTGCTATATTTCTATGATTAAGACTATGTCTCAACTATGTCTCTGAGTCGGACTCTTGTTTTGAGTCCGACTCAGAGACACAGTTGAGGTGCAGATGAGTCCTGAAACACAGATCTGTGTGACAGGAAAGTACATCAAGGTTTTGAACACGAGCAGAAATACTGCAAAAACAAACCTTAGCTGTTTAATATGGGAACCCTGAAATCTCAAAGGGACTGCAGCATAAGAAAACAATAATGTGACAGACAAGCAGCAGAAGATACATAAACCACAGCATGCAGAGGACTGCACTCAGACACACTTCAAAGAAGCAGAAGGTTCATCAGTGTTGTGAGGGAGAAGATGTGGAAAATGTGTTTTAATTACTGTATTTTTCAGACCATAAGGCGCATTGTCGATTTTTGAGAGAATTAAAGGATTTTAAGTGCGCCTTATAGTGCAAAAATTCGGTAATACTGTTGATACATATATGCTATTAGCCATTTACGGTTTGCTTCTCACTTCCACAGTTGTCACATTGTTGTCTCCCCAGAAACACTTTGTTTTGTTTTAATGTTTTTTGTTGGGTTTTTTGTGCTTTTGCAGCATTTTTCTTTTTGCAGGTATTTTTTTTTAAGTTGCAGTGCATTTGACGTCTCAGGGCCACCAAAGTTAATGACATGTGGTGAGACTAATAACTTAAATAACAAACTTGAAATGTACCCGTCCCATTTTCCCCTTTATTGTTTTTTCTCTGTGCTGTAAATCTTCTGTCTAAGAAGAAATCTGAGGCTGCTGTTCTGAGAATGAGCTACCAAAGCTTTTTCTGAATAAATCAATAAAGATCCATTTATGGAAAGCTGTGATGAAGGCAGTTTTGTCTTTAATTATATTCAACAATATAACATATTTGACCACTTTTAAGTGATTTTTCTAACTTTAATACACTAAAGTTAAGGTTATATACCTCATTTCTAGTAAGTGGCCCAGCCCCTCCTATATTTTTATGCATGTGGCTTTTTTTTATGTATGATCAACCTATCTCTAATAATCGGCTATGTACCACAGGCCTTCAAGCTGGCTGTAGTTAAACCTTTACTCAAAAACCTTCTCTAGACCCAGCAGTCTTAGCTAATTATAGGCCAATCTCCAACCTTCCTTTCATATCAAAACGTCCTTGAAAGAGTAGTTGTCAAACAGCTAACAGATCATCTGCAGAGGAATGGTTTATTTGAAGAGT
>NW_024582726.1:429396-432926 GCF_018398535.1 Haplochromis burtoni
ACAGCACAGAAACAGCTTTAGTGAAGGTTACAAATGATCTTCTTATGGCCTCTGACAGTGGACTCATCTCTGTGCTTGTCCTGCTAGACCTCAGTGCAGCGTTCGATACTGTCGACCATAGACAGACTCCAGTTTGTTCATGTAAATGGAGAGTCCTCTTCAAACACTAAGGTCAATTATGGTGTTCCACAGGGTTCAGTGCTAGGACCAATTATGTTTACATTATACATGTTTCCCTTAAGGTGCGTACACATGAACGTGATAGATGCGAACAGAGCTTCAGGTTTACATGTAAAGTCAATGGAGGAGCACGATAAAGCGCAACTGGCGGTCCCGCGAAACTTCACAAGCAGATTTACGTCGCAAAAACGCTTTTCTGCCTGATTCACGCGACCAAGTAGCATGACTGACGTGTTTGAAGCGCAAAGTAAAATATGCGCTGCAGTTTGTGCGGTGGATTTTGTGCATTCGCGTGTATCGCGTCTGCTGCTCAAGTTGGAAAAATCTGAACTCCAGCTTGAAGTTGCACCGCGACAACCAATCAGGAGGCTAGTGACGTGATGCTCTGACCTAGTTCAAAGGGGCAGGTCCAGCCAAGGCCATTCATTCTTCAGTCTTTTTTATTCCTGTCTCTCTGTAAATAGTTATATTTTATATATTTATGTTTAATGTTATTCTGTTTGAGAATTTTAATATTATTTCAAATACATTTTTTGTAATGACTAATGTCTTAGTTCTACTACACAGCAACAATTGGCACACAACTTGACACATGTATTTATTTCATATTATACTAATGAAAAAATATACTACTATATAGGAACATAGTAAAGACCAATTCTTTAAGAGAATAAAGTGAGATTAGTTTATTTTGGAGGCAAGCTCCATTTATTAAGAAAATTTAAAAAAGGCAGGAACGCTCGACGCGGGACTGCAGCTCCTCAAACTTGGCGAGGGAAAGACGGTGGTACCGCTGAAAGCGGCCGTGATCCAGATGCAGCTCCTGGAGCAAATGGCGAAACTCACCAAACTGCTCGTGCTTGTGGAGGAACTGATGGACCCAGGTACGGTGAGGACGTCCTTTACGCCTCTGCTCTGCTCTCCAGTAAATAGTAAATAGTAAATAGAGAAGGGAGGATTGAGATGGGGCGACCGTGGTTCAGGGGGCTGGGAAGCTCATCTGTAAACAGAAGGTTGCCGGTTTGATCCCCCAGCTCTCTCTGTCCTGGTTGTTGTGTCCTTGGGCAAGACACTTTACCCTACCGCTAGAGTAAAGTGTTGGCCAGAGGGGCCGATGGCGCAATATGCCAGCCTCGCTTCTGTCAGTCTGCCCCAGGGCAGCTGTGGTTACAACTGTGGTTTGCCTGCACCTGTGTGTGAATGAATAGTGAAATTGTAAAGCGCTTTGGGTGCCTAGAAAAGCGATATATAAATGCAGTCCATTATTATCCTTCAAACATACCATCTGGCACTACTTCCTCCCACATTTCCACTTCACACGCATGAAAATTGCATATTTTAAAGTGCGACCAGTTCGCTTTGGATGCGCTTCGAGGTGCGAATGTGCACGCAACCAGCTAGGGGCGTCTGACGCTTTTTGGTCGCATCTATCGTGTAAGGCAGACCGTAAGGCAGTATCATTAGAAGACATAGCATACATTTACACTGCTGCAGATGACACCCAGCTCTATCTATCTATGAAGCCAGATGACACACACCAATTAGTTAAACTGCAGGAATGTCTTAAAGACATAAAGACCTGGATGGCCGCTAACTTTCTGCTTCATAATTCCGGTTATTGTACTCGGCCCTGAAAAGCTTAGAAATATGGTATCTAACCAGATTCTTACTCTGGATGGCATTACCTTGGCCTCCAGTAACACTGTGAGGAACCTTGGAGTCATTTTTGACCAGGACATGTCCTTCAACACACATATTAAACAAATATGTAAGACTGCTTTCTTCCATTTGCGCAACATCTCTAAAGTTAGAAATATCCTGTCTCAGTGACGCTGAAAAACTAGTTCATGCATTTATTACTTCCAGGTTGGATGACTGTAATTCATTACTATCAGGAAGTCCCAAAAACTCCCTGAAAAGCCTTCAACTAATCCAAAATGCTGCAGCAAGAGTCCTGACAGGGACTAGAAAGAGAGAACAGATTTCATTCTCAGAACAGCAGCCTCAGATTTCTTCTTAGACAGAAGATTTACAGCACAGAGAAAAAACAATAAAAGGGAAAATGGGACAGGTACATTTCAAGTTTGTTATTTAAGTTATTAGGCTTAGCAACACACCTATTAACGTTCATTTGAAACCGTTATCAACATTAACAGACTGAACTGGACTTAATAACAGGAGTCCATAATTTTAGTAAATTATTCTGGTGAGTATCAGCAGCGCTGGGTATGTAAATCGGGCCATCCAGCTGCGGTGCTGATCGCCACTTGTGGCAAAAATCCAGACAAATGTCACTTGATCAAGGAGCAAATCTGCATCAGATGAGATCAGCTGACTGCGTGTGCGTGCACTGTGCACAGTGGTGTGTACTCTGTATGTTAACAAGAAAAACGCATATAAGAAAGTGGTGCGCAAAAGCAGAGTAGTGACAGAATTGATGCGCACCTAAAGCGCTCGTGGTCTCGTCCACTCAAAAAATTAGCATCTGTGCGGCGTCTGTGGCATCGGTGCTCTCATTGCATGCGATGGAGTAAAAATCAAAAGCACAGCTTTATCAGACAGTTGCAGTTTAATGTTGGCTGACGAGTCTTCAATGCGTCGCACGACTGTATTCCTGGACATGCTGACGTTGTTGAAGTCCTGCACTTTTTCCGGGCACATTTATGAGGTCTCCATCTGAAAAAGGCTTGCCATGTCTTGCGATGAGTTGGGCGACCTCATAGCTGGCTATTGGAGCCTTTTCCTGGACCTTTTGAGCACGAAAAAAATACTGTTTCTGACCCTGCAGGAGAGCTACCATTTGCTTTAATTTCTGCTCTCGCTCAGCACCAGTGTAGGATGCATAGGCCTGATGTTTGGTTTCATAATGACGTCGTACATTATACTCTTTCATAACTGCCACAGTTTCAGTGCAGATCAAACAGACACACTTCCCCTTGAATTCTTTGAAGAAATATTCACTCTCCCACTATGTCTGAAATTTTCTGCACTCTCTTTCTACCTTTGGCTTCTTTGGTTCTGCCATGTTTAGTAACTTGGGGGTAAATTTCTTCTGTGATGTCCTTTTTGGTGGAGCAACTGCCTTGATCAACAGCAGCTCCCCCTGGTGTTAAAACTAAGAAGATCAAGACACTCAAGCAAAAGTTGAAGTGTGGCTATATTCTATTTATAAAATGGGACACCCCTGGCCTAGACGAACTGTAGTCAGAATGCATATCTGCGGATAATTCTTAATAGACCAGCACAACAGATCTGGTGCAGTGGCGTATATTTCCCGCAAATATAGTGTAAACAGAAGAGATTTCATAACGGGTGTGCTTAGTTTACTGATTCTGTTTCCCTTTAAAAAA
>NW_024582726.1:432955-459586 GCF_018398535.1 Haplochromis burtoni
ACACACACACACACACACACACACACACACACACACACCACATTGCTTTAGATAAGGATGAACGAATTGCTTGGATGGTACGTTCTGATCAACACCCACATCAGCATTCTCTTAGCATTTATTATCCCTATTGGGAATCTCTCTGGTGTCAGTGTAAGGTGAGCCCCACAGCAATAGCAAGCTGCATAGCTCCGATTTTAAACTCTGATACTTCCCTTTTAGAGAGCACGTATTTGACATCAGGTTCATCTGAATAAATGCTATTCAGGAACAACAGCTTATTAACCATTCATTGAGCATTATTGTGTTGAGTTATTATCTGAGCTGAAATCAGCTATTTTGCTGATACTATAGAAGTTTATGACTGTGCATGAACAGTAAGGTGATCATGATCCGCCACCCTCACTCTGACAACAGTTTCTTTTTGCTGTAACTGTGATGTTTACTGTAGTGGGTTTTTAAACTTACTGAAGTTGACCATTCTAATAAACCTATGCTAATTTCTGCTGGGTACAAGGAGAATGTGTCACGGTTGATAGCAGGGACTCAAGCACAGAGCAGGTTGACGTTTCCAAACACAGTTTATTTACAACACCAGTGCAGAATATATACAGTGAGAGGGGAAATTGAAGCTCTCTCACACTCTTTCTCATCTCCACGTGCAAACTTACACATGTTTGCGCAGCAGGAAGGTCACAGGTCCGGGGAGGAAAACTATCACACAGGAGAGGGAAATTACTCACAAGTCACAAACACTCAAGCACAGATTCACGGGAGATGAGAGGATCACTAACGTGTCTTGCACAATCATCCAGCGATGAGAAGGTCTGCATCCCGGCCTTAAATAGTGGAAAGGTAATGATAGCTAATTGCGAACAGGTGTGTGGGCCAAGGGCAGAGCCCACAGTGAGCTCCGCCCAGGCAGAGCAGTGAAGGAGAGAGAGAGAGAGAGAGAGAGAGAAAACACATGTAGCCTTGCGGGGCCGGCTGGGTAGACACGGGGACCATGACAGAATATTTTCAACTATATCCAGTCTGTAAAGGTCACACAGACACTGCATTTATGTTTTGGTTTTTTGTCTTTCACAAAGCCAGTGTGAGAACTGATTTCAAACAAGTGCTGCTTCACATTCACAGAGGTGACCTTCATCTGTGGGGCATAGCTGACCACCATTAACCTAAACAGTTGTGCAGTCAGTGTCACTGTAAATGTGTTTAGTTCCTCCCTGTAACCTCGGGAGAATCCATTAACTTTGCTTTCAGTTGTATCCCTACGGCTCTACTCATTGAGTGCTGAAAAAATGACCCATCAGCCCTCTGATGTACATGTAGATGTCTCTATCTATTTAATACTTTTACTGCTGCAGATATAACACCGACTGTGAAAGCTGCCATAGGAAAATACACCGAGCTTCTTATTTTCACCAGAAATGCTTCAGTACTGTAGTCTAAACAAGACTGGGTAGTTATCCATCTGCACTGTCTACCATCTGTTTCTGCCTCCTGATCATTTCTCTTCTCTGTACCATCCTCTTGTGTGAAGCTGCTGCTGCTGCACGTTTCCTGTCTCCATGCATGTTCATCCTGTCTGCGCCCTGATAATGCAGACTGAATAACAGAGCAGGGACAGCCCGCTGTATTAAGAGATAAGAAGCTGCAGATGAGGGCAACAACGGAGGAAGCAAATGTCAGCCTGTCACAGTGATGATGAGTCACAGGGTGTAACAGCTGTGACATTTCACCACAGCGGAGGTGTGAGAATGAAGATGACAAAGGAGGGCTTTCATGCTGGTTGGGGTGGGGAGCAAAAATCAAATGTTTTCTTCACCCAGCATGTTTACTTAGTGAAAGATATGTACACAGCAAATTCAAAAGTGTTAAATTTTTTGGTGTTAATAGTCTTCTTGCAAAAGTAGAGTTAATTTTACTCTAAGCAGAGTCACATTCTTTTAATGTAACTCTGAGGTGTAAAATGATAGTAGTTAAAATCGAGTGTTAAAAATGAGTGTTTCTATGTCAAATCTGGAGGTGTTACAATGGAAACATTAACTCTTGACCTCTTAACTCTGAACTCCTACAGGGGCTATGACACCAACAGAGTAAATTCACAGACTCCGCCCCCAGCACGGCTCCAATCGAAGCTGAAGTGAAGCCGTTTCAGAACATTTTGCTCTACATATTTGAGTTGTTTGCCATGCTTGGTAAGTCATTCTTTCAAAGATTGTTTCAATTATTATGAGCTTTTACTTCTGTGGCTCTTTGGAGTTGAGACAAAGCTGTGTGAAAGGCATTAGCCATGTTGCTCGCTGATAGCATAATATTCTGTTTTAGCTAGCTGAAAGGTATTGTTTGCGGGCAAATACCACAGCCTTGAAAAAAAGCTTGCATGTGAATTTTCAGTCAAACTTTTGGTCAAATACACCTAAAACAATGTCTAGAATGTGAAATGTTGGTATAATGGTGCTACTTGAAGCCTGAAAACGATCGCCCATAAAAAAAACGAGCAAACAGCAGTAGCAGGCGTCCTGACTGGGTTCTACGTTAGCATAGATCCCTCCAGAGTTTTGTGCACACGGTTTAGGTAAAAATGAAAAAGGTTGAGGTTTTACATTTAGTTCAGTATTACCTGTTGCCTGTGTCCTTGTCTTTTGGGAAAATACTTTACACAAGTAATGGCTCAAAGAGGATTCCTTTTTTTTTTTTTACTGTGCTGCAATTGTTTACTGGATTATTTGTGCCATTAATTAGTGTCAACTAATTTTTATTCAATCTCCGCACAGGATATGCTTGTGAAGATGGAATATGGGGGAGAGCAGAAGTGCGTTGAAGTTCCACAAAGGGATGAATGAAGGACATGCATATTGTATTGAAGAAATAAGTGATGAGAATGCTGTTATTTGCATTTACCATGTCAGACCTTTTGATAAACAAAATTCTAATGAAAGTGAGAACATGTATACTGTTACATCTTTCAGAAAATGTTTTGAAATTGTGGTGCACAGTTCAGAATAAATGTTTTTCAAAAACCATTGCATCTTTTTAGTAAATGTTTATTTCCAAAAGAAATTTCTAGAAGTTCAGAACAGTAAAATTCCTGCTTTTTAGAATGAATTAGAAGATAACTCTTACGTAGTTAAACTAAAATACTCTTTGAGAGTTAATATATAAACTCTTAACACCAAGTGTTAAATTATCAACTCCAGACAGATTTGGTGTTTAACACTAAATCAGAGTTAACGTACCAACTCTCCAAAAAGAGTTAAATTAACACTCTCTGGTGTGGACCCATATAGACACTTTAATAGTGTTGAAATCAAATCCGACAGTGTTAATTTGGACATGCTGGATTTGCTGTGTACAAAATGTATATGTGGCTGGTTTTTACCTCCAATCGAGGTGTCGAGGAAGGCCTAATCTGGGTTTAAAGGATCATTTTGAGTTATTTGCGAAGTTGCACAATCACATTGCAGATTTCACATCAATTATTTCAAACGTGAGAACAAAACATGTAACAAAAACAACAACCCTAACGCCAAAGTACAGTCACGTGAAGAACGTTTTCGCTGGACTTTATGCAGCCCAGTATGAAAAATTAAGCACATTCTTATTGCCCCCATAAGAATTAAAGGGGTAAATTATCAGCCATGTGCTGATAATCAGATGCACCTGATTGGTCATCAGCAAATGTGAGACCACTGATGTTTTGGCAGCTTTGCTTTTCTGGAGCAATCATATGTGCGTTCACACAATGATGGAGTCCTCCCAGCAAATATATCCCATAGTCAGTCTGTTCAAACGTTCGTGTAGGCACAATTAGAAACACTCTGAATATGCATGTTTGAAGGGGTTGTCACAAGAAAGCCTCTTCTTTCTATAAAGAACATGGCAGCATGGCTTACAGAGGCTTACATTTGAACAAACCACAAGACCTGTGGAACAACGTCCTTTGGACTGACGGGACCAAAGTCAAACACCTCTGTCAAGCACGGTGGTGGAGGGGTGATCATTTGGTAATTAACTGATTACCAGAGTATTTTAGGGTCAAACATGAGCAGTCTGTCTGACTGCTAAAGCTTGGTCAAGACTGGATCATGCAACAGGAAAGCGATCCCCAGCACAGCAGCAAGTCTATAATACATTTATCACAGCAGAGTGTGGTCCGTGTGTACACAGACCATTAATGTGAAAAAAACTCAAACAAAAGTCTCATGGTCCTGAGTCTGCCGACTCACTGTTTTGTGTTTCTTTATGCTTTTGTCTATCCTGAGTAGGTATTCTGTTATGATTTGCCATTTGTTAGGTTTCTGTTCTGTGCCTGCCCTGGTCCCACTTCTGTGTTCTGTCTGTCTATGGTGTCACACTGTCTGTTTGTGAATCTGTCTGTTTAGTTCAGTGTCTTGTCTGGTTCTCTGTGTCTGAGTTTCCTGTTTTATTCTGAAGGTCCCCGTCTCGTGTGAGTGTGTTCAGGTTACGTTTCCCCTGTCCCGTCAGCTCTGACTTCTCCCTGGTGTGTTGCCTTCCTGTCTCTCATCCCCTGATTACTGCTGTGTGTATTTAAGCCCTGTGTGTTCTCCTGCCTGTTGCCAGTTCGTCTGTGTTCCACGGTGTCCTGTTCCTCGTCTGCGTCTCTCTGCCGCTCACCCCGTTTCGTATGTTCTCTGGTTTATTATTTAGTTTTCCCAGTTTAGGTCTTCCCTCACTGCCTGTTTTGCCACTCCACCACTTGTAAATAAACGCCACTCGTATCATCAGTCATTTTGGGTCCTCCTTTCCTCCAACACCACATGGCTTTCCAAAAGGAAACATTAAAACATAATTTTTTCTTTTGAATCTGTACAATTACTGTGAAATAATCAGCCCTGTGGGCCCTTTAATTCCTCCTACTGTTGCTTCAAATTCAAATTTTATTTTTCACACACACAACCATACACAGTATGACATGTGGTGAAACGCTTATTGCTGTGCAATGCCCGACCGTTTAATAACAGTAAGATTTACAGTGTTATAGATTACTACAAAAATGTACAGATTTTATCTTAGAAATTTATAGTAAAAATGTGCAAATAACAGTTTACATAAGAAATTATGAATAAAAAGAAATTATAAATTATAAGAGGTGTGCAAAAAAAACCAGAGTGCGTGTGGTGCTCCACCTGCTCCTTCCCTACATTTAGATGTGACTCATTGACTGTTTATAAGTGTCTGATGACACCATTGTGATGTCACTCATTACTTTGGACTTTTTGATGTCCTGAATCTTCAGAAATCGTGTTTGGCTTCCACCGTGTGTTTTTGCTTGTTTGTTTGTTTGTTTTAAGCCATATTTGAATGACAGGATGCTAAGCTAACAGTGGAGAGGTTAAGTTCAGTGACTCGTATTAACTGTGGTAGAGCCTAGCATACAGTTACAGCTCCATGTGTTCATAAACCAATCAGCCAAAGCAGCCACACTCCTGACTTTAAAGCTGACAAGGATCCAAATGATGCTTTTAAAAAAAACATACACCCCCTGTGGTTGTTATGAAGGGGAGCTGTCCACACAGACCAAAAACTAGTTTGTGTAGCAGGCTGCAAACTTCTCACTGTGTTTAATTTGTTTCCAGTGCTGGAATATTGCTACTACATTTCCTTTTCTTTTTACTATTGATCTACATGACTCTAATGTAAGCGATTAATACTCTGTTAAAGAGCTCTGTTTGGTGATATGTGCGTTTAGTGATACCGCTGAGTCGAGCAGCAGTTAAAGTAAACCTGCGTTCTTCTTACAGTTTTTTCTGAATGCTTAAACCCTCACTGTGATTCCTGTAGCACAATCTCTAAAACTATTCAGACTTATAGCAAAACCACTCACTGAGTTTGCAAAACTAAAAGCACAAAAACTGCTTTGCACTCAGTTTGCAATTTTGTAACACACACTTTGCAAAACTGTAGGCACAATTCACTGCACAACACTCAATTACCAAATTTCCAACACACTCCTAGCAAAAGTATACACATGTATGGCTATCATTAACACTAATTTGCCAACTGTCTGGCACACTTTCACATGTGAAAACTTTTTTAGATAATTAGTTCACTTTGCAATCAGCCTAAGCACTATAATACAGGTAAGCTGTGTGTGCGGAGTACAATGGAGGGAGCAGAAAGAGTGAGAAGTAGAGGAGGCCGAGGAAGAGGACGTGGAGGTGAAGAAGTAGGATGAAGAGGACGACAAGGACAAGGAGGAGCAAGAGGAAGACGAGGAGGGGGAGAGGAAGATGAGGAGGGGGGAGAGGAAGGGTAGGAAGAGTAAGAAATAGAATTGCTGATGACATCAGAGCTACAATAGTGGACCATGTAATCAACCGTGGAATGACCCTGAGGGTAGCTGGCCAACGGGTCCAGCCTAACTCGAGCCGCTACACTGTAGCAAGTACCATAAGGACATCTTGAAATGAGAATCGGTTAGTACAGTCACTTCGCACAAAGATTTGTAGCACTGCCATATGCCAATGAGAAACACACCAATACCATTGATGTAAAAATACTGAAATTGTTACTTTACAGAATTGCTAGATGACCAGATGCTGGGGGCAGAGGAAGCATGTTCACTGCAGACCAAGTAACCCATATAGTCATTATGGCGATTGCAAATAATCCTATACTTGGAAATAAACACTTGTGTTTGTTTTGATGTGTTTGAATAAACACCAGTACTTGAAGTTTGGATCCCTCTATGCTTATGGATCTATGACAGAAGTATGAGCTCAAACTGACATAGCCTACCTTGTGCACAGAGAAAGCAAAAGCCAGATGTGTTTTGTATTCATACCATCAGTGTGCAGTTGGCGCATTGTGTGCTTAGTAGATGATGGCTTGTGTGTACTGTTTGATACGGAAACACCATTTTTACGAAGGTGTGAAGAGTTAATCTAGCTGTGTTTGCTTTTGCAAGAGAACTACAATGTTTTGATGATTGGGTGACAGGTTTTCTTATTTGTGTGAAGAGTTTTGCAAAATTAGCCAATAGTTACAAAAAATGTGCTTAAGCAATCAGAAAAAACTGTAATCATAGTTTCAGTTATAGCAATTTAACGTTCATCTGTTGTCTGAACAAACACCCTGCTCTTACCAGATAAGGCCTGGGAACATTTTCTTTCTCGCCTGTCACGCAGAATGAGTCTGAATGCAGTCATATTGACAGATAGATTAAGGAGTATTGATGTAGGATGTTTTTACCCACAGTGTGCCTGCCAATAAAGACAGCCAAAGAAGCGACACTTAAAAGGCTGTGACCTAATTACAGATAATATTCTGAAAGTTTGACTGTAAAAGGGATTTTTTTTTTCTGGCTGTCAATGAACCCACGAGCAGGACTAGAGTGCTACTTCCCCATGACGCTGTAGACAAGATGACTGTTTGGTTAAAGAGGTCCATCAGTGTCTTGTACCACACATTATACAAATTTCTAAAATGTTCAGCACCAAACAAAAATAAATAATAAAAATATGTCTGAGTAAAGTCATAAGCAGAATAAGAATAAGAGTTAAAGACATAAAGCCAACACACGATGCACATTCAGTGTCTTAAAGAGCTTAAACCTTCAGCAAACACAGATCAAGTATTTGTGTCCTCAACCAACAAATTCTGACAGAGGAAATGGGCTCAGTGTTGCTATTATAGTAAATAAATCTGCAGATGTATCAGTCACACTGTGTTTTCTGTCACTCTCAGGATTTCTTGCCTTCTTTAAAAGAAGCTGACAGCAGCGTAAGACATGAACTCTGTCTCACACACAGACACAAAGATGCTCGGGGCATCAGACTTCATAGCTCTCGCAGCTGCAACGATTTCATATTTTGCTGTTCTACAGGCTAAAAGAACAAAGACTGACAGGAGATGACGTGACATCACTTCAACTGTTGAGCAGTGTTCTCCAAGGAGTTACAGTAGCCTGCCGCTCAGCCTCTCAAGAAACCACTTACATGGCAAAATAAACCTGCGGGTACAATGTTGACATACGAGGTGCAGATTAAAGAACAGTTTGGAAATATTTTAGCAGAAGTTACTAAGAAAGTTTTAATTCTCTGATGTGCATGAAATAAAGCAGAGATAGTGTCTAAGTCAAATTGGTTTCTATAATTAAAACAGCCAGTGTGGTCCTGGATACACTGACTTAAACAAGCAATGCTAAATCCTGCCTCAGATCTCTCAGATTAGGATTCATTTCTGGGGATTTGTGTGCCAGTTTGCCTGGAGATAAGGATGACTTCAATAAGCAGATGCTGTGAGTGTTTGACATGATGATCATTTTAAACATGCAGCACGTCGGTAATACACACATACAGTAACACTCTAAGAATGACTTTTCTATTTACTGTTGGGAGTCTCCGACAGGTGCTCGTCAACCTAACAAAACGTAACTTGAATCTACTTCCATAAATGCCCCATCTCATGAGCAAAGCTGAATATCAATCGTCCTGTTCGTTCGTTACAAACAGTATGACTTTGAAATGTATATTTTACTATGAGCTGTGTTTCGTGCCTACAACAAAGGGAACAGACCTGTAAAAAAGCAGCAATCATTTTATTTTACCTAATTGCATCTTAACCCAAAGCAGGATTTTTGTCTCTGTCATCAGGCTTCCAAACAACCCTAGTTTAAGAACTCTGACTTACACCATCAACCCATGGAGTCTGCACATGCTGATATTTTTTTTGCCTATTAAACAAAAATAAAATCACTTACATTGATAGGAATGCATGTCTTTTATCCCGCCCCTCCCTGAGCCTGGTTCTCCCGGAGGTTTCTTCCTGTTAAAAGGGAGTTTTCCCTTCCCACTGTCACCAAAGTGCTTGCTCATAGGGGGGTCATATGATTGTTGGGCTTTTCTTTGTATGTGTTATTGTAGGGTCTACCATAAAGTATAAAGCGCCTTGAGATGACTGTTGTGATTTGGTGCTGTATGAATAAAATTGATTGAATCTATGTGTTGTGGCCCAGCGGCCAGAGGAAAATGAGATGGACACAAGCGTGGGATCCAAACCGTAAGCAAGGTGAACAAAAGTTTATTTTCCCACGAGGTAAACACAAAATCCAAATTTAAACTATGGCACTATATTAGTTGGCGTGCTATCAAAACTAAGACATGTAAGATAAAACTAGGCAGCTGTAGAATACAGTGGTACAGCTGTGACTGTTGGGGGTGGAAGCTGAGCCGGGGGGATGAAGAAACCGGGGCACTGAAATGAGAGGAGAACACAGTCAGAGTGGTCCAGCAGTAAATCAGCGAGTTCCCAAAGTCAAACTGAGTCACCTTACTTGGTTACAGGTGGAGGGAAGCAAGAGAGGACGGGTGGAGCCCAAGGTCCAAGTGAGCATGAGGCCGAGGCACAGGGAGGCAGGCAGGTGAGTGACAAAAGAATTAGCAATGATTTACCAGCAGCAGGTGACCAAGGTCCAGGTAAGCAGGGATGACTGAGGCAAGAAACCCACTCCACGATGAAGACTAGAAAAACAAGTAAATGTTGACTCTAGATCTAGACTGAGCGATAGTAAAACCACTGACTAACATGGGTTAGCAGACATTCAGGCGATGACTAATTGAGCGCGCAGGTCTTATATGCTGCTGGAATAATTGCCCCCAGGTGGCCGGCCAGGGAGGAGCAACCAGTCTCCACCCAGAGGAGCAGGGCTGCTGCTGAATAACTACAGAGACCCACACAGACTATGACATGATGCATATGAGGCTGTTGAGGGAGCAGAGTGCCCTGAGCCAATCAATGTTACATCTCAGATACCTGACATCATCCTAACAGAATTGTAGTTTTCAACAATGTTTCCACCACTTCCATGAGACTGACCAATAAGAGCAAAAAGTGGATTTCCTCCCCTTTCGTTGCTGTTCAGCTTTGGATAATAAATCATGGTAGTGAAACCCTCTGTTACCAGCTTATGTAATCCAAGGGAATCTGTCAGTCCGCCTGTAGAGCGCTGCGTTTGATATTCAGTAAAAATCCAGTAAAAAATTTGTATTAACAGGAAATACGTACTTTGTTTACATGAGTAAGCTATGGAAGTTTAGATGGGCAACACTGGAACAATTTTTTTTAAGTGGGGGCGAGCACTGATGCTGCATAAAAAGAAGATCTGGATTTTTGTCCAGCTACTCACTGACTGTACCTGACACACATAACTCCAATGAATATCTTGATGTACACATAAGAATGAAAGAGATGTGTGCTGTCACACAGTATGCATATTAACTTATTGTAAGGAAACTGCAATCAGCGCCAGTGTTTTGGGACAACGATGCAAAGGGACAAACGTAATAAAACACATGAATCAGTCAGACGGGTGTTTTAGATGCGATTTCCGCTCACTCAATGAACTCACAGAGGTTCGTGTGAATGGCAAACCTCCCTCCTTTCTTTCTCGTGAAAGCGTCCCAGGGGACCTTGATGTTTCCAAACTCTCTGCTCTCATGTGATTGATGGTTCTGCTGATGGTGTGCTGTCAGTTTCCATCGGCAGCGAAGCTCTGGCGGGCCGCTCGTCCTGAATATCAAACGGCTCGTGACCTTCCCCAGATTTCTCCCCAGCCATGTGAGACATACATGGAAGGTGACAGGAATCTGGTGTATGTGTCTGGTTATGTTTGCGGTACACACAAACATAACCAGAGCACTGACCGTCTGCAAATCTCATCTTCCTGATGTCAGGCAAAGATCAGGGTCTAGCAAAAACTCTTTATTATGTAAAATGTGACAGATTTTTTTTAGCACCACTTTCTGCACGCTGTCTTTTTTTTTCCAGCAAAATGAATATCCAAACTGTTTATATCTGCTGGTGACAGAGTGTTTTTTTTCTTTAAAAGGCTGGATACTGTTGCTCTGAAGGTCTAAGACCCTTGGGAAAGATCCAACTTCAACCACAGCGCTCCTCCTTCTCTGTTAGTGATGTTCGAATACCTGTATTCCGTGCCCCTCGGGATCTTACTCTACCGAATATACCTGCTGTGCTAAGGGCTTTATTCATTTTCAAAGAAAGACTGATCCAGTACGCTGCTAATAATCAACTGTCCCTGCAGCTCCAGTGAAGGGTACCCTTGTGGGGCTTTTTGCTCGTGTACACATCCACTTTCTCTGACAAAAGTTTCTAAAAACTTTTATACTCAAGAAGTTCTGCCAATATGACCCCTTGTTTTTTAAACGTCTAAGTCAAAAACTTTTTCGTTTTTTAAAAGTCTAAGTCATCATAGGTTGTAAAACTAACATCATATTTGGAGAAAGGCATAACCTACTTTTTGGGGAAAAATGTAAATAGCTTTGAATGTATGTCACCTAGAATAATTATTTTCTTTCTTCTGACTTGCCAAGACTTGGGAGAACGATTGGAGTTGTCGCCAATGATGATTTACACCTACACAAAGGTGAAGGTAGGATGAAATATTAATATATTAGCATTGTAGAAGAAACCTTGCTCATCCTAAAAACTGTAGGATGAGTAACTCAAAGCTTCCCTTTCACTTCAAAAATGTAAAAGATACTGAAAAAAGAAAGGTTATAAGCAGAGACCAAACCCGGGTGTATTTTGTGTCCTCTCAGTGCTGGAGCACTTTCCATGGAGAGAACGTCTGTCCCAGGTTCACACTCTTAACACCTGCTAGTTTGTTACAATTGCAGGAATTATGTTGTCAAAAAAGATAAAAATAAAAACTGTCACTTGCTCATATTAATAGACACTTAAATTTATATTGAATTAAGATGTTCCTTTGCTACAATAATGATACCAACAGAGCGGCCTTTGTAAAGCAGAGCAAAGGATTTCAAGTCTCTTTTTATTTACATGACTGGGTCTAGTTGTCAGGTAGTCAGGCAGGATTAGTCTTCCCTGTTTTCATAGGCTGCAGATTCAGCTAAGCTGATGCAGTTTTACCTTCATGAAAATCAACACAGGAACCTGTTCACACCTACTACTTTTACAGGGTTTTTGCCTTTATGGAACAACCAGATATAAAAGGTTTTTATAAGAAAATTTGTAGTTTCAGAATCACGAGAATTCATCTAAAAGGTATCTCTTCTAGACTCTAAAAAAACCCTTATCTTATAGCAACATAACAAACAAAAAACAAAATAAGTGATAGCCTAACCCTCAAAGGACCACCAGTGACCTGGTGGATGTTAACAGGTAAGAGATTAACAGGTAAGCTACAGAACTCGTGCAAAGCTAGGAACAAGCAGGCAAAACAAGCAGCCTCTTTCTCTTTTGGTTTCCTTTTCTGTTTCTGTTCTGTGTTTGATATTGTACTGTACTTTAGACAGCATTGCGTAATGAAAGCAAGGCTCATACCTGGAAGCACAACTAGATCTTGGTTCAACTGGCGCTCATTCTAGAAGTATGAAGAACTACCACCATTGCCTCACTCCTCCAATGTCTGAACTACTAAGTATAACTCCTTTTGTGAGAGTAGGAGAAGGTCTGGCGGTGAGCAATAGTGAGCATGTCCTTTAGTAGTAGTTTCATTTTTAGTGTGCCACTACAGTGTGCAATATACACTACCAATTTAAGAAAACATACAATGCAAAGTGAAATGTGAACACTGCAAATGGTCGCTTTGAAGTCAAGGACCAGGTCAATGGCTGCTCATAATCAGGTGTTCTCTTCAAAGTTACCCCCTTGTACCAAGGTGGTAATAAAACAGCAGTAAAAAGGAGTCAGTCTGCTGTTAGTTTGTGATCGAATAGAGTCCCACTGATAATTAAATACAGTGTTTTCTAATAATAGGATCGCGGATACAAGCAGCAGAAATGAGCTTCCTCCGAAGGGTGGCTGGCCTCTCCCTTAGAGATAGGGTGAGAAGTTCGGCCATCCAGGAGGGGCTCAGAGTAGAGCAGCTGCTGCTCCACATCGAAAGGAGCCAGCTGAGGTGGTTCGGGCATCTGACAAGGATGCCCCCTGGGCGAGGTGTTCCAGGCATGTCCCACCGGGAGGAGGCCCCGGGGCAGACCCAGGACACGCTGGAGAGATTATATCTCTCGGCTGGCCTGGGAACGCCTTGGTATTCCCCCGGATAAGCTGGAGGAGGTGGCTGGGGAGAGGGAGGTCTGGGCCTCTTTGCTTAGGCTGCTGCCCCCGCGACCCAGCCTCGGATAAAGCGGATGAAGATGGATGGATGGATGGGTGATACTGTAATAAATAAGCAAAAACTACAAATCTGTTTCCATTTACTTTTCAATAGAAAGTGCTTTGATTGCCCTTCCAAGTCAGTCTCTAATTTCATATGAAGCATATTTAAAGTACAAATACTAGAGATGAAAACATTAATAATTTCAAACATATGAGAAGGAAACGCAGAGAAGGAAAGACTGGTCAGATGACTGACATCAACAATGAAAGAAATGCGAGTAGAAAGATACAAAGACAAGCGAGAGCAGCAAGTCGTTTCCAGAATTTCTACAGCAGGGCAACCTGGACTGTACTCTAACTCTAAGGCACAATAAAATCACTGAGACTGAAACAAATCTGCCAAGAGATAGTGTTAGGCCTGAAGTGTTAAAGAATAGGCAACTAATTAAAAAGTAAGACATAAAAATGAAGTCCAAGCTTTGATTGAAAAGGGCTCCACAGCATCTGATGTATGCTGAGGTTAGTTCAAGTCCTGTGTTTCGCTGACTTCTGGGGACAGGCAGGGATTCTGTATTCTACGAGCACATTTTAAAAAAGATCATTAGAGCTTATAGGACTTGATGGTACAATCCCGATGTTCTGTGTTTGAAGAAGGATGTAACAACCTTGCTGGGGTTGTGATGTAGGTACCCTGTCTTCTGTATTTCTTTGATAATATCTTCTGCAAAAATGACCACAAGATGAGGTGAAATTAGTTGCTATTATCTCTGTTGGAAAGACCAGATTGTGATCACGGTCAATGTGATCTTTCAGGTCTTGTGCCAGGTCAAGCAAGGATGTGCTCACTATTGCTGATGACCACCAGACCTTTTCCTACTTGGTAGTCCAGACATTGGAGACAATGGTGATAGTTCTTCATACTTCTAGAATGATCACCAGTTGAACCAAGATCTAGTTGTGCTTCCAGGTATAGCAGCCGTGGGACGGACTGGTTTTGCCAGTTGGCTCACTGGCTCTGCTTGGAATGTCTTTGTGGATATTCCTGCTTTCTCTTGGGACCAAATCTGCTCGTTTATCGGCTTTCTTGTCTGGGTAGATGAAGCCTTATGCCACATTGGCCGACTTTCCCCAAATCAACAAAGTTCAGCTCTTTCTACATTTTTTGATACTACAGTGATGCTAGTATTAACAGACTCCTTAAAACTCTTTGTTTTATCGAGACTACATATGTTTTACTGTTTTTATCACTTATCCTAAAATGTCTTCAGTTGGCTGAATGTTCCTCTGCCCACCTGAGCTTAAAGTTATCATGAGGTTGTTGTAAAGTTGCACTGGGTGTGACTTCTCATACTGTTATACTCCTTTAGTGGCATTTGTAACTACCATAGTTTTTATCATCTCTTGCACTTCTTTGGTTAACAGTCTCTTTCTCTACTCTGTTTTCTCTTGACCTTTTTTGTTAGCTGAAATTTGAAAATTAGCTCAATAAATGTAAGAAATTAACTATGGAGCCAGAGTTGTGTTCTATTCACATGTAGTATTTTTGGAAGAATCATTTGTCCTTGGTACACATGAAGCACACCAAACAATTTTGTACCAAGAACAAAGACAGCATGTTAGAGTACTCCCTGTAACTCTTTAAAACCTTGTTAAATCGAAAGTGCAATCTAACCACCTAAACTTAAATGAATAAAAAAATCAAGTTTCAATTATGGATATTTTCTTTCAGCCACAGAACTCAACTTCAAAAATATCTTGACTTTATGAAAAGACTAAAAGTAAAAGAAAACTCAAATTAACTTAAAATTCATGAAATCATCTGTGTTACGTTGGGTTAAATGTCTGCTTTTGTTTTACAGTGATTTCTGCTTTCAGATTAATCTATTAATGCTTAGGTTGGTTTCTGCATATTTAATATTAATATTTTCCATGATCTCACTGAAAATAACTTTTCTTGCAATATGTTTCACATATTTGCAGGCTGTGATCACACTTCAGGTATTTCTGTATGTTCTGGGTGATCAAATCAAATCAAATTGATTTATCAGCACATTTAAAAAACAACATGGGTTGAACCATGTTTGGGGCGACCGTGGCTCAGGGGGTTGGGAAGCGTATCTGTAACCAGAAGGTCGCCGGTTCGATCCTCGGGCTCTCTGTCCTGGTCGTTGTGTCCTTGGGCAAGACACTTTACCCTACTGCCTACTGGTGCTGGCCAGAGGGGCCGATGGTGCGATATGGCAGCCTCGCTTCTGTCAGTCTGCCCCAGGGCAGCTGTGGCTACAACCGTAGCTGCCTCCACCAGTGTGTGAATGCGAGAGTGAATGAATAGTGGCATTGTAAAGCGCTTTGGGTGCCTTGAAAAGCGCTATATAAATCCAATCCATTATTATTAACCAAAGTGCTGTACATAATGAAAATAGTAAACATTCATAGAAAATATAATGGAAGACTAGTCATAGTTGAAAGCTAGAGAATACAAGTGCGTTTTCAAGCGGGTTTTAAAAATGTCAAGTGTTGGCGAAGACCTAATGTTAAGGGGCAGACTGTTACAGAGCTGCAAAAGCTCGGTCACCTCGGTTTTTCCGTCTGGTTCTGGGGATGTCCAGGAGCAACTTATCTGCCGACCTAAGAGCTCTGCTTGGAGTATTTTTATTCAAAAGGTCCGAGAGATAAGATGGAGCTAATCCATTCAGAGATTTAAAAACAAACAACAAAATCTTGAATTTGATTCTACGATGTACTGGTAGGCAGTGCAAACGTGCCAGAATTGGGGAGATATGATTTGCTAGTCAGGCCGCCACATTCTGAACGAGCTGCAAATGAGAGAGTAGGGCCTGGTCAATAGCAAAATAGAGACTATTACAGTAGTTAAGCCTGGATGATATAAATGCATGAATCACTCGAAATCGGCAGATGACAACATGGTCTTGGTTTTTACAATCGCCCTCAGCTGGAAAAACCTGGTTTTAATAACAGAATTTATTTGGTTCTCAAATGAGAAAAGAGCTATCGAGAAACACTCCTAAACCTTTAGCAAACAGAACTTGTGGGACAAGGTCAACATTAAGGGAAAAACGGGGGTCAGGTATAATCTCAGCTTTTTGATCGTTTACATGCAAAAAATTTAAAGCAAACCATGACTTCATATAATCAAGACAGTCAAGTAAAACTTTAAAAGGGTCTGCAGAGTTCTTTTTCAAGGGAAAATAGATTTGAAAATCATCATCAGCGTAGCAGTGAAACGAGATTCCATGATTACTAACAATAGAACCTAGCGGGAGCATATAGGGGAAAAAAGCATTGGGCCAAGGACAGACCCTTATGGGACCCTACGCGTAAGGAGGGTGGATGTAGAAGAGGAGCAATTGAACCTGACAGAAAAACTCCTATCAGTTAGGTAGGATCTGAACCATTTAAGTGCAGTACCCTTAATGCCCACACAATTTTCCAATCTTGATAGCAGAATCCCGTGATCCACTGTATCAAATGCCGCACTCAAATCTAAAAGCACTAAAATGAAGAATCTGTAGTCAATAAAAGATCATTAAGAACTTTTAAAAGCACAGTTTCAGTGCTATGTAGTGCTTTAAAATCAGACTGAAATGACTCTAAGGTGGCATTAGTCTCCAGAAAGGCCTGGAGCTGAATAAAAGCAACAGAAAAGAAAGTTTAGAGATTGGTCTAAAATTTGAAATAACGGTTGCGTCAAGGTTAGTTTTTTTAAGAAGTGGGTGGACAATAGCATGTTTAAGATCAAGTGGAAAGGTTACAGTTAAACGGGAGGTGTTGATAATAGGTAAAACATGAGGGCCAATAGGTTATAACAACAAATAGCAGAACTAGTCCTTGTACTATATACACTGAAAATGACAACAATATTTACAAATGCAAAAATAGAAACAGGAGTCAGCCAAATTAATGTATCCGCAACATCTGGATCAGATGTTTGTGTAATAGCTATTGTGCTGTTTAATCTAATTCAGAGTTTGATTGGCTAAACCTGTCAATGTCCATGTGAAGGGTCCAGTAGAACTGTTAAACACTTGGAAACAACTGCACCTTATTACCTGCTTGATTCGTCAACCTCATTACCCCATGTTTAGCCTTTGAGTCAATTGTCCAACTACTTTTTTTAGCCTCTGAAAATTGTTTTGTTTTTTTAAACTTCTTTAATTCAAGCTGCAAAATATGCTGTTGTAGAGTGGAGAGGCACTTCTACTTATGGACCTAACTGTACATACATTGAATAAATAATCAAGTACACAGTGACATTTTTGTTGTACACCAAGTACTTAAAGTCTACAAACTGTAGCAGGCCGCTTGGACTACTTCCTAATTTTAGCAAAGGTAAATCAGGTGCACAAGATGCTAGCTAAAGGAATAATTTCCCGTTATCCTAGAAGTACACTGAATGAATTTCTATGTAAATCCCAAATGGATGTGATAACAGCACTCGCCCGCTGCTATCACATCCATTTGGGATTTACATATACTGCGCATGAAGCATTTTATTTAAAACACTGGCCGAGGTGAGATGTAGCATGATAAATGTGCATTTCACTTTTACTGCCTCCTCTATATCTGCTTGTGTATGTCTGTGTGACCTGAACAGCAGGTGCTGGGGGTGGATGTGACAGTTATTACAGGTGATAAATATTTAAATTCCTCCCTCTGCCTCGATGGCAGCTGGAAAATATTTACTGTGGATGGGAACTGAAGCTATTTGCTTTACAAGCCTGAGTGCACTTCTCAGTGGGATTCAAAAGAGTGAGTGGGATACAGAAGGCAGATATTTGTGTGTGAGAGAGTGAGCACAAGACAGAAATGGCTCACCAAGGAGGCAGGGAAGCAGTTAAAAAGAGAGGCAAATTTAATTATGGAGACAAAATGGAACAGCTGCTGATGGAAACCTGCTCCTTACGTGTTAACCAATCTCAAATTGATTGCAGAATTGGATTTTCAAGCAGGGATGCCTCCGTCTATGCTGACCTTGAAAACTCTTGCTTTTTCCAGTGAGGGTGAGGTCATCAAAGTGTGCGCTGTAAGACAGCAGCAAAAACTGATTTCATAGAGATTTAGAAAATATTTAAAGCTCCTTAATGCACCCAGGACATAAATTCTCTTTTATCAATATTAATATTTATTATATTAGACAATATCATTTCTGACATATAGTTCTTCCTGTTCAAATTGATAAAACCTCCTTTTAACATGAAGACACCTCAAGCAGAACCAACCTCAGGGAAGGGTAGCCAGGGGACAAAAGACAGGACAAAAGACACACTGTGGAAGAGCCAGATATTAATAATAACCAATGAGAGTGATGTATAAACACACAGAACGTGAAAAGAGGTGAATGAAGAAGAAACAAACGAGGAGCTGGATTCAATATTAATTTTAGTGGCGTCCAGTTGATGTAACAAGTGTCCTTACCACCAGTGTGAATTATAATGTTATTGTATCAGCGTTTACCCTTACCCAGCAGTTTCTGGGTTCCTTTTATGCCACCTACAGCTACCTAAATGGCTGCAGGTGTCTGTAGGCTGTTTCTCAGAACTGTCACCAATAACCAGACTGTTTTCTCCACTGAGTGGAGAAAGAACTTGGTGGTGTACCGTTTGGGCTTCCTGCTCACCATCAGCCAGTCCCCTCTGGTTTCCCAGCTGCTTGGGACAACCTGCTGCCACAGTGTTAATGGTGGCTAAGCTACCTTTACCTGCATCATGCACAGGAGCCTAGCAGGCTACAATACTTTACAGAGTACAGAGTCCGGCCTTTAAAGCTATAAACAGGTTCCTGTCTCCTCTATCAGAACAGTGGTAACCCAAGCACCTCACTGATGTCTTCCTTCTGAGCTGCATCTCCATTATTTTATTTTTTTGTTTTACTCAGCCCAGGCCTGCTTTGTCATTTTGGTCCTTTGCATCACATTTTTCCAGCACTTTCCCACACTCCCTCCTTTCAGCTTCCAAAGCTTGAGTCACACTGACTGAATATCTCGTCTATCTATCATTCTGTACTAAAATACTAGTCTGGTTAGCATTATTACAAATAAGAGACTACAGTTATCAGGTCTGAAAACTAGAAGTGCCTCTAAACTGTGTTTTTAATTTCCAACAGAGGTGACACATCTAGTCTGTAAAAACCCAGCCTGCCAGTTTCATAACCACCAGTTTCATCTCTTGATGGATATAATATCATGTTTTTCCAAACATTATATAGTTGAAAACACAATAATGCAAGCTGTGCTTTACAGTGTGACTGGCCTGGGAAGCCTGTGCATGTCTCTCAGTTTCTCTCTCAGCTCTTGGTTTGGGTCACAAAGTCCCAAAAGTCAAAAGTTGTAAAAGGGAAAATGCTCTGCTTGACTTCACTAACTGAAGTCTACGATCCTAGACTTTATTCTGGTCACTTTGTCACTAATGTTTTGGAAACAGGTCAGCTGTGCTTTTGATCACCTGGGAAACTGCCGGTTTCAGGTACTCTGTAAAGAATAAAAATCAGTGGTTGAGTTAATGAACTCAACTTTTTTTTAAGGTAGAAAAGGAAAAAATAAATGTTGTCAAAGACAGACTGACCTGGCTTTTCATTGCTGTCTTTGTGTCTGAAGCCAGCCCATCAGTGCTGCTCACACAAAGGACAACACTGCTGCGTGTTCTGACTTGTGTTTGCTCCAAGCTGTGTGTGCATTTGATGTGTGTTTACAGTCTTGGATCCACACAACAACAGCAGCAGCAAAATAATCAAATATAAAAGTAAATGTAGAAAATCATCTTAGCTGAGAACACAGAAGCTTCATTCTAATGCAAGCCGAATATACTCTTGCATGACAGATGTGGAAGCTCTAAGTCAACAGTTACTGGCTTTGTAAACTAATGATACACGCTGAGATAAATAGATGAAGCGCTCAAAACAAGATGAAGAAGTTTTGCAGCTATTCGAATCAAACTTTTGTCTCTGGCAGCACACCATATGTTCATTCGCTCTTTAAATGCAATATTGACTCGGCTGGGGTTTAGGCAACGTGCTGTTATCTGAGACCGTCTTGCCACACTGTGGTGATTTCTTGATGGGAAGATGGCTCAGTGATGTCTCATAATGAAAACTCAAACGCAAATAACGGGAGAAGTGACGATTTCGCTCGCACATCACTCGTATCAGCTCACCTCTGTTTTCAATTTCACTCAATGTAATCATGGATATGAGTGTTTGCAACCGCTCGCCTCCCCTGACTCTCCTCCCCCCTCAGATTAAACTGCAGCCAGTGGGAGATAGAATGCCGTCAGATGGAGCACCAGATATCAAAAATATCACAAATCAATGCTTATTCCCCATACAGCAAAAAGTAACACACAGTTTAACTCACATTGAGAACATAAATGGATTTACGGTGGGCTCACTCAGCCAGTCAGCAGCTCTTGATCAAATGTACTGAAGGGCAGCAGTGGGCATGTACTGTGTGTGTGCAGTAATCTTATAAGCACAAATAAAATTCCTTTCTGTTTGTGTTTGGCAACAAAAAGTAATTGTTAAACCCAACAAGTAAATATTGGTTGTAAAGCATTTTCTTCATGTGAAAGTAACAAAAACATAGGAAGTCATTTTTCGCAGGATTAAAAAGGTTCTTCACTCATAAACAAAAAACTCCAGCGAGGCTAAGAGGGGGACGAGTATCGTTTTCAGTTTTGTACCTTTATTTGTGTTCTCATCTTATTATTGTTAAGGTTTTGGGTTCTGTTTTGCATTTCTATTTTCTCCAGTTCTTCTTGGTGTGTGATTATGTAGTTCTTACGTGTTGGTTTCCATACTCCCTCTGTTCTGTGTCCAGTCAGTGTCTGTGTCTGCCCTGGTTCTTCGTCTCTGTTCCCTCTGTTGCAGTGCCTGCTTGTGAGTCTGTGTCTGTAGGTTCAGTCTGTGGTTCTTGTTTTACTGTGAAAGTCCGTGTCTCATGTTAATGCATCTGGTTTTGCTTCCTTTGTCTCATCAGCCCTGATTTGCCCCAGCTGTGTTTCCCTCCTGTCTCTCATTCCCTGATTGCTCCCTCTGTGTATTTAAGCCCTGTGTTTTCTTTGGTCTGTCTTGCGATCTACCTTCATCTCATGCTGTGTGCTTTGGCTACCTGTCTGTGTAAGTTTATTTGGTATTTTCAGTTTAGTTAGACTGGGTATCAGCAGTAAAGCTGTTTTTCAGAATGCACTTTTCACCTCCATTTCACCACTTCTGCCTGCACACAGCCTTCATATGACATGATCGGGATAAGTGGTCAAACAAAGTTGGTTATGAACTCATTAGGTTAATCGAATCCCCAATCCCTGTGAGTGCCACCTACTGCAATCAGAGACATCACAGAAAATGATGATAGAAATCTCTAAAGAACAAAAATATAAAAGCAATAATGATAAGGGGACTAGGACGAGATTAAGGCTGAGTGCGCTCTTGGTGCTGCTGTTTCTGAGGTTGCATGTTAGAGCTCAGAAACTTTAATGTGTCAGTGGATGCAATTCAAAGTTCACTGCCCCACTGTCACGGGCAAAGGAGTTTACTCAGGTGCAGACCGGGATTCACAGTCCAAGACAGTTGTTTCTATTCACACAGTCACCAGGTGCGATACATATATATATATTCAAGAGGGGGAAATCCGGGGTTCCAAGGGTCCAAAAGGGATTTCCGGGAAAGGGAATGGCCCTCTCACACTCCACCTCACGGTTCCACACACCAACTCACTCACGTCCCAGACGTCAGATTTGGGTGCAGGTCTGGGGAAACTGTACACAGAAGAAGGTAGTTACAACAAAGACGCACACTCACAAAGAAAAGCGTTCAGGAAAAATAGAGTCTGAACACTAACGTGTGTCGCACAATCATCCAGCGATGAGAGGATCTGTGTCCCGGCTATAAATGGCAAATAAGCACAACAGCAGCGTGACTGGAAACAGGAGTGTGGGCCAAAAGCAGAAGCCCGCAGTGAGCTCCATGTAGCCTGGTGGGGCTAGCCGGGCAGACTCGTGGACCATGACACCCACATACCATCCGATAAAGGAAAAACAAAACCTCACTGAGGTACAGTTTAAGAAAATTGCAGTCATGTTCCCCCAGCAGAGAGTCAATAATGACTTTCTTCATCTCCATCCAATCACCAGTCACCTAGAGCTCAGCATAATGTTAGAACATCATCGAAGACATGGAGGAAACACAATATACAGAGGATTCAAATCATGACCTGGGTGATAACACTTGTGATCCAGAAACACAGCATGACTACACGCATGAAGACAAATCCCTGTTTATTTCAGCTGAGAAGCTTTTGAGAAGCAGGATAAGGTTCAAGGCCACGTGGGCCAACCATCAATCAGAACTCTGCGTTTTTCACCTGGGATGTTCAGACTTTCTGCCAGATCAGTCTGGAAATTGATTTAGGGCACAGGAAAAATATTGTAGATATTATCTTTAAACAGGACTTTTCTATCTTAAGAAAAAAAGGTTGTAATTATAAAATAAGCTTAAGGCACTTGTCAGTCACAGTTACTAATGGCAACGGGGACTTTGGAAACTCAAAAGGGTTCACTTGTGTTGACAGATGAAAAAATGTTCAAGAACCAGAAAGTTTGACATTGATAAGGATGCAGTGAAATGCACTGTGTGCAGCTGCATGAAGCCACATTTGGCCTGTACTGGTTGCATTTTACTCCCACAAAGTTCCTGCTTTTTTTTTTTTTTTAACATGCTCTTGGCTCTGTTGACAAGACTCACTGAGATACAGAAAAACTTTCTCAGCAAGTCGTAAAATATTGTTCCATTAATTTGGAAATATAAAGTAATCATTTATTCTTTGTGCACCAGAATCCAGCAGTGATTTTACAAACAGCGAGTTTACACAGTTCCAATATTTAAGATTTATAGAGAACAAATCACTCCAACAAACTGCCAGAGAGAGAATACTTTTCTGTTTTAAAGTTAAGAAGTACCGTTAAACTTTGCTGTTAAACAGAAGCTCATGTGCTTTACAGCTCGCCATCTGTGCTTCAGACAGAGCAGCACTCAGCTGCACTGCTACAGCCTCTCAGCTCAGATGTGGATCTAAAACATCCCCATGGAAATGAATCTTCTTTCTGCACTGATGTCCATTTCCTGTAAGCACTCTCCACCTATCGGTTTTATTCTCTCCTGAGCTTCTCTGGCACACCAGAGGACCTATCAGTCTTTGCTATTGCCTGCTGTGCATCTGTACTGACGGAGAATATGTAAATGGCCTAAGTGCACTTCCTCACATAATACGCTGATGATACGTGAATAGAACTGGAGCATCT
Organism: Haplochromis burtoni; assembly: GCF_018398535.1. Classification (NCBI taxonomy): domain Eukaryota; kingdom Metazoa; phylum Chordata; class Actinopteri; order Cichliformes; family Cichlidae; genus Haplochromis; species Haplochromis burtoni. The sequence goes on from NW_024582726.1 coordinate 456,373, forward strand.
GACATCAAGGTGTACATCAGCATCATGAGAACAGAGGCTTTGTCATTTCTTTATTGTACCTAAAGTGGTAACATATGTGCTATTAAAAATACTTAGACTGCTTAAAATGCTGAATCATTCCAGGCTAAATGAAGGTCATAGATCCAAAACAGATGTTTGGATCTATGACCAGATGTTCTGGCCTTGGAAAAGTGAACATGAACGTGCTGACTCTTTCCTGTTTCACTGCTGTGCCTCTCTCCACAAGCATGCTGTTTAATATTTCTCATGATATCAGTGTTTTTGAGTAAAACCATAATAAACAATGTAACACTTCTTCTCCATAGGTGAAGTGTGCAGTTTCTTCTTCTCTTTGCACATGAGCCATGAAAGGTTTCAGAGAAACAATACAATACAATTTTATTTATATAGCACATTTAAAAACCCGAAGGCACACCAAAGTGCTTCACAGTAATATGGAGAGTCAACATAAGTCAATAACAGGGTACAAATCGGGCACTAGCACAGACAGGATAGAGGCACTAACAGACCAGGAGAGTTAGATAAATACAAAAATCTGCTAAGAAGACAAAAACAGCAGTAAAATTAATAAAAAAAATGACAAATTTAATAAAATCTAATAAAAGATTTAAAAGTTTCAAATTTAAAAGATTTAAAAGGGTATTAACTGGTCAGGAAAGCCAAGTCAAATAGATATGCTTTTAATCTTGATTTAAAGGATTGGATAGAGTCCAAGGCTCGAATAGAAGCAGGGAGGCTGTTCCAAAGGTTGGGTGCAAGCAAAGGCACGATCGCCTCTGGTCTTCAGTCTAAACTTAGGTTGGGCCAGGAGTAATTGACCTGATGATCTTAACGCACGACAAGGAGTGTACAAATTGAGGAGGTCAGTGAGGTAGCTGGGCGCAATGTTATTCAGGATTTTAAAAGTGAGTAGCAAGATTTAAACTCAATGCGATATTTGATTGGTAACCAGTGTAGATCAACAAGAGCCGGAGTAATAGGGTCAAATTTTCTAGTTCCAGTAAGAAGGCGAGCCGCAGCATTCTGAACGAGTTGCAGCCTTCGAAGAGAGAAGGCTTGGAGACCACAGTAGAGAGAATTACAATAATCTAACCTGGAGGTCACAAAAGCATGGATAAGTTTTTCCAGGTCCCTGTGCGGTATATAATGCTTAGCTTTAGAAATCTGGCGCAGTTGAAAAAAAAAAACAGATTTAACTACAGATGATACTTGCTTGTCGAGCTTAAAGGAGTTATCCAAATAGACACCCAGGTTACGCATAGAATCAGAGAGAGAGAGTTAGTTAGGGGCCCCAGCAGGGCAACAAGCTGGTCTCGAGGAATATGGCTGTCGAACACCGTAACTTCAGTTTTTTTCTCATTTAAAACAAGAGAATTTTCTGACAGCCAATCTTTAACCTCTCTCAGGCAATCATACAGGGAGTTCAGTGATGCTGACAAATCATCAGTCAGTTGACAATAGATTTGAATGTCATCAGCATAAAAGTGATAAGAAATATTGTATTTTTCAAATATTGAGCCCAAGGGTAGCATATACAAAGAGAATAATAAAGGGCCCAATACAGACCCCTGGGGCACACCACTGCAGAGAGGGGCAACAGAGAGAGTATCCTCCCATCACAACAGAGAAGGATCTATCTGTCAGGTAAGAATTAAACCAGTTAAGGGCAGAACCCTTGATGCTCTTGATGCTAAAACATGCTCTAGCCTCCTCAAGAGGCTATTATGATCAACCATGTCAAAGGCTGAAGACAGATCCAATAAAACTAAAACGGCAGGGCGACCAGAGTCAGCAAATCCAAGAAGATCATTATAGACTCTTAGCAGGGCCGTTTCAGTGCTATGGTGTGGATTAAAGCCAGACTGGTATTTGTCAGTGATATTATTTGCAACTAAGTAAGCCTGTATTTGGAGAAAGACGGCTTTCTCTAAAATTTTTGATAAAAACGGAAGCTTCGAGATTGGCCTATAATTGGCAGGATCTTTCTGATCGAAATTGCTTTTTTAAGAACGGGGTGCACTACCTCATGTTTAAAGCCAGTCGGGACACAGCCCACAAACAATGATAAATTCATTAAGAATAAGATGCAAGGCCCAATTTCCTCAAAACCTTCCTTGATAATTCGGGATGGAAGGATATCGTGCTTAGAATTTGAGTTTCTCAGTTGTTCAATTATTCCCTTAAGAGTGGGGAGTGATAACAGCTCAAAGTGAGAAAAGGTGGACATGCATCCTAAAACCGGAACAGGATTCAGCACAAGACAGTGAGAGTGTGAAGCCTTCAGTAATAAAACTTTTCCACTAAAATGATTAAGAAATTGCTCACAGAGAGCCTGAGAGGCCGAGCTCGAAGAGTCCGGACAGGGATTTATAACCGAATTAAAAATTTTGAATAACATTCGGGGGTTGTGGCTATTAGTCTCAATAATGTCTGATAGGAAAGCTGCTATAGCGTTGGCAAAATCATCAACCAAGGGAGGTGTGTAACAGTTAATATCAGTGAAATCTGGATCAAAAAAGGCAAAGTTCAAAAAGGCAATAATGAAGCTAGCCACAGTCTCAGAGTTAATGATACGTACAGGGCGATGACAGCCTTTAGAATTTAAATCAATTGCACATAGCTCAACATCAAACATGAGCAAAAAATGGTCAGAAATACCAGCATTATCAACGTCCATAGTACAAATATCCAAAGCATATGAGAGGACCAAATCCAAGGTATGGCCTTTAAGATGAGTTGGTTCCCTGACCCACTGTGTAAGGTTAAAAGAGTCAATTAGGGCATGAATATCCTTGGCTAGGGGGTCATCAGCACAACAAATATGTATGTTAAAATCTCCAGTAATAAGGGCTTGGTCATAACTTAATAAAAATGAACCCAAGAAGTCAGCAAATTCACAAATAAAAGACCTATTATATTTAGGTGGTCGATAAATCACAGCACATAGAATCGTTGGGGGTCCAGCAAGCTCCAATAGTTGAACCTGAAAACTAGAATAGGTAGGAGAGGGCAGTTGCCCAACTTTTTTAAAAACAGAGGCCACGCCTCCACCTCTTCCCGAGGGTCTCGGTGAACTGAAGAACACACAGTCCGGAGGTAGTAGCTCTGAAAAGGAAGAGGACTCACCAGGACGAATCCAAGTTTCAGTCAATAACAGAGCATCAAGCCGAGAGGTGAGGAAGAGGTCATTTAA
>NW_024582726.1:461638-469679 GCF_018398535.1 Haplochromis burtoni
TATAGATGTACCCCTGTACGAAGTTTAGTTGATCATGTAGGAGGAGTCTGTGGACAGACAGACAGAGAGAGGTGTGGCTCAACTGTGGTGGCTCGATCAGACTGAAAATCAGATTTTTCACTTGTTTTGTGTCTTTTAAAATATTGTTAAAAAATCCGAATTGAGAAATAATGAATGAATATTGATTATTTTTTATATGTAAGAAAAACACATGAGTATCAAATTGACTAAAGTTCCTGATTATCCTGAATGTCCAGTAACCTCTACCCTTTCCATCAAAAGCCATCAAAAGTTTATCAGGAAGGATAAACTTATATTGAGCAGTATAGTATGACCAAGACATGCCTTACAGCTGCAGCTGGTCCATGGGTGCTGCACGCTGCCTGCCCACTACTCCCAATGCTTAAGATGGGTTAAATGCAAATCACTCTATGGGGCTCGGTAAAGGCTGCACTGCTCTGTCATCTTATTATCCTATAGGCCAGTATGACTGTTTTGCTCTGAAAAGGCAAAAAGTGAGCAGAATAGTAGGTCCTAGTGTTCTCTCTTGTTTATATCTGTTGCAGCACATTACACCCCCTTTATTCACGCTCACATGGCTCCAGCTGCATTCAAAGCTGAAGTTCAGCAAAGGACAGCGTACATACTGGAGTTTGCTTCCATCCAATTAAAATGAATTAGCTAAGAGGCATGAAGGCAGTGTAATATATGACTGGCACAGAGTAACACAAAACACTTTGTCTCAAAAGTCATTCCTTTAATATTAAAGCCTGCCGTCCAAAATGAAGACGTATCTTGTTGGTCTGAAACGATTAGACGCTGCATTTTAAATCACTTTGCGCTCGGTGTTTTCTCTCTTCCGTCTCGTCCCATATTTCTCCTCTTTCATAATGTTGCTCTCTCTCTTTTTTCCTTTCTTTTCACCCCTCGTGAGCTCACACTTCGGATGCTGTTTGAAGCTGACTGCTAATTGGTTGATTTTCATTGACATTAAATCCTGCCTCTAAGCCAAGTGAGAGTCGTGCATGAGCGTGTGGGCGTGTGTTTATAGATTCCCTGAAAGACAGAGCGACGGAGAGAATGGATGGAAGGGTTGATGAAAAAGGGAAATATTATGTAAGTCGAAGCTGCGTTTAGATTAATGTCTGCTTTTGTTTGGGCTGAAATGAAAAAGGGATGCAGGACGAGAGACGGTGAGACAAAGATGCAGACAGAAAAGAAAGAGACAGAAGTGGTAATTTGGAAGAAGAAGAAAAAGGCGATTTATTCTAAAAAGTCTTCATCTTTGTACTTGTTAGTTTTACGACTGTCAGCGAAAGAGCTGAAACACCCAGCATACATCATTAGACATACACGCACAATTAAGGGCATGCTGAGGTTTGTCACATGGAATGTAAATGGAGCTGGCACCAGAGGAAAGAGGTTAAAATATTTAACCAGCTTAAAAAACTACAGGCAGATGTTGTTTTATTACAAGAAACTCACAAACCTGTCACAGGTTTAAACGAACTTAAAACACCTGAGTTTCCTAACGTGTTTGCAGCCGGTTATAATTCTAGACAACGGGGAGTAGCAATTTTAATACATAAAAATGTTAATTTTACAGTACTCGATACAGTTATAGATCCAGAGGGTAGATTTCTAATTATTAAACTATCAATATTGAACAAAAAACTATGTATTGTTAGTATATATGGTCCAAATGTTGATGAACCCTCATTCTTCCACGGTTTTTTTAGTGCACTCTCTGAACACCTTGATTGCACACTCATTCTTGGCGGTGACCTCAACCTTGGACTAAATGAAGAAATGGATAGGCTCAACACAACAGGAACTCAGCGCAATTGGCAGTCCACAAATATAATCAAACAGTATATGAACGACTTTGGTCTTTGCGATGCATGGCGCTCTCTTCACCCCACCAGTAAGGAATATACTTTTTTCTCGCATGTTCATCACTCTTACTCTCGTCTGGATTATTTTTTGGTCAGCAGCTCACTGCTGTGTGACATTTCAGACACTGAGATTCATCCTATAGCTGTCAGCGATCATGCTCCTGTATCTTTAACACTAATGCACAAGAATAATACTACGCCAAGTAAAAACTGGAGATTTAATATATCACTACTTAAAGATGAAGACTTTATTAAATATTTTAAAAAAGAGTGGACTTCATATTTAGACTATAATGACACTCCCGAAACATCAGCTTCTGTTCTATGGGAAGCAGGGAAAGCTGTGATGAGAGGTAAAATAATTTCTTTCTCATCACATAAAAAGAAAAAAGAAAACAAAAATATTCAGGAATTAGAAAAAAACATCAAATCACTAGAAGAAGCCTACGCGTCCCACCAAGATCAGGAAACATTGAACAAAATACGCAAAACAAAACTAGAATTAAATGAAATATTAATAAAAAAACACAATTCCTTATACAAAGACTTCGCTTGCAGAATTTTGAACACAGTAACAAATCAGGTCGATTTCTAGCAAACCAGCTAAAAATAAATAAAGAAAAAACAACTATATGTGCTGCTAAAGATTTATCGGGGAACACAATATATGATCCTGGAAGAATAAACAACATTTTTAGGGATTTCTATGAAACTTTATACTCACCACAAATAAACCCATCTAAAAATGAAATTGATCTGTTTCTTGACAACGTAACTCTTCCAAAATTACTAGACAGTCAAGCAATGGAACTGGATTCGCCACTGACGCCAAGTGAACTCCAGGAAGCCCTGATAAGTATGCCCAATAATAAGGCTCCAGGTCCAGACGGCTTCCCTGCAGAATTCTACAAAGAATTCTGGACAATTTTGGCACCAGTATTCCACAGCATGTTGCAGGAAATCGAGGAAAAGGGCAGACTACCACCAAATATGAATTCTGCCAACATTAGTCTCCTGCTAAAACCAGGCAAAGACCCTTTATTTCCCTCAAGCTATCGTCCAATTTCTCTTTTAAATGTAGACCTTAAAATAATCTGCAAAGCTCTCTCAAAGAGATTAGAGAAAATGACCCCCCTCTTAATTCATCCTGACCAAACTGGTTTCATAAAAGGTCGGCACTCCTCAACAAACACTCGTAGATTACTTAATTTAATAGACTACTCATACGATAAAAACATCGAAACCATAATATTATCTCTAGATGCAGAAAAAGCATTTGACAGAGTTAATTGGAAATTTTTATTCGCAACTTTACACAAATTTGGTTTTGGAAACTCTTTCATAAACTGGATAAGAATATTATACAATTCCCCAACAGCTCGTATCAGAACAAATGACCAGACATCCTCCAGCTTCTGTCTCCTGAGGGGCACCAGACAGGGATGCCCACTCTCCCCTTCACTTTTTGCAATTTTTATCGAACCTCTAGCAGCAGCATTTAGACAGGCTACAACAATTAAGGGCATAAAATGTAAGAACATAGAACATAAAATCAGTCTCTATGCGGATGATGTGTTGCTTTTTCTGCAAAACACACAAACCAACCTCTCTGAGGTAATTACTTTAATAAACTGGTTTTCAAGAGTTTCAGATTATTCAATTAACTGGCCAAAATCTACAGTTCTCCCCATTAACTGCTCCTTCCATAATTCTTCCTCTGCCCCACTGCAATCCGGAAATATTAAATATTTAGGTATTAATGTCTCTCCTAAGCTTTCAGACTTAACTAAATTAAACCACATCCCACTTCTAAAGAAAGTAGAAGGCGATCTGACTAGATGGAAATCTTTACCCATATCACTCATGGGAAGGGTCGCCACTATAAAAATGATGATCTTGCCAAAAATAAATTACTTATTTTTGATGATCCCTAACAAACCATCACAAGATTGGTTCAGATCTCTGGATTCATATATTTCCAAATTCCTTTGGAAAGATAAACCCCCGCGTATTAGCTTAAAAACGCTACAAAGAACCAAGGATAGAGGAGGATTAGATCTGCCTAATTTTCACCAATACTTCTTAGCCAACAGGCTTCAGTTCATCTCAGAATGGTTAAAACATACCTTCTTAGTTGAGCCCTGGCTAGATGTTGAACAGGCACTATGCAAGGATCTAGAGATTTCAGACCTACCATTTATTAGCTCAAACATCAAAAGACATGAATGCTTTAAAAGTATCAACATCAGCTTTTCTCTAATAGCATGGTGGGAGTTTCTAAAAATAACAGAGTCTTCATTAATCCCATGCAAACGTACACCTATCTGGAATAACCCTGACATATTACAAAACAATAATATGATTAATTTCCCAGAATGGAGTTGTAAAGGAATTAAATACTTAGAACATATATTAGAGGGAACAGAATTTATTCCATTTGACAGACTAGTTGAACAATATGGGATCAACAAGACAAGGTTTTTAGAATATCAACAAATTAAATCCATAGTAAAAAAGAAATTTAACCTCAGTCAAGTTGAATTACAAACACCACTAAGTGCGGCACATTTTCTTACTCTTAAATCCCCCAAATTATTATCTAAAATATACAGAACACTTTCTAAATTAGATGAATCAATATCCCTCCCTACTGCAAAGTGGGAAGCAGATTTATCAGTCAACCTAGACCAAAACTTCTGGTCTCAGATTTGCTTAAAAACCTTTAAATTAATTAAAAATCCCAGTCTGCAATTAATACAATACAAAATACTACATAGAGTGCACTATACAGGTCATCGGATGTTCAAGATGGGCTTTACATCTTCCAACAACTGCTCACACTGTCAAGGCAATACACCAGACAATTACATCCACGCTCTTTGGTTCTGTCCACCAGTGCAAAAGTTTTGGCGCGAGATATGTGAAGACTTATCAAAGTGTCTGAAATGTAACATTCCAACTTCCCCCTTAGTGTGTCTACTGGGCAGCTTAGATAATGTCACTTCAGAAAAGAATATAGCCCATATGATCTTCACTGCCCTATGCATAGCCAAGAAAACAGTCCTCATGAACTGGAAAAATAAAAATAATCTTAATTCTAACCAATATAGAAATTATCTATTAGATTACATTAGTCTTGACACAGCCTCTGCCACCCATTAGATCAATTGCTCTGGGCCCCTTTTATCAGCTCCATCACCTAGTGGGGGTGGGGGGTCATAGTTTGGTCCCGCCTTCACTGTTGTGATTGGTGAGGGGGTAAGGACAGGCTTAGGGCGTCGGGGGGTTCCCCGGAGGCATCTTCCTTGGGAGGCTCAACCCGGGGTAGCGGTCACGTCCGGTTGGGGGCTCTGTTGGCTCTCAGGTGACTGTTTCCTCGCGGCTGCGTGCAGCGGGGCTAGGGGAGGGTCTGTGCTGACGGACGTGGGTTACTGACCTGGCAACCTGGCTGCCCCTGGGTGGGTCCGGGATGGGCGTGAGGTTCTGGGGGCGCTCCGTCTCTGGGCTGGGGCCCGGGCCGGGCCTCGGGGGCTTGGGTCCTGGTTGGTGTGTTGCCGGGGTTGTGGGCGGGTGGGTGCATGGGGGCCCAGCCCTGGAGCAGGGTGCCGCCGGTGCATCGAGCCACCTGGGGGGCTCTTCAACTGGTGGGGAAGATTGTCACATCTTGCAGGAGCTTTCTCTCTTCAGGAACTCTCTGCAGGAGGGGGAGATACAGGAGAGGTGGAGGAAGATCTCAGCCTGGGCGTTTACCGTCTTATGTAGTCTGGAAGATGAGTGGATGGTGGGGTGGGTGCAGTTTTCTCTGTGGTGGGGTTGGGTGGACTGTCCAGGGCTCTGTGGAGCCGGGGGGCGCTACTGCACTGGGCCCCGGTCTGATGGGCCTGGGCCCCCTTTCCCTGGCGGGTCGCGAAGGGTGGGAGTGCCTACTGGGGTCAGCGGGGGAGCTGGCCCCAGGGAGGGGTTACCTGCCCCTCCCTTCCTTCCCTCCCCATCTCCAGCTGCCTCCCTCTTCCCGCTCCTTCACAACCACCCACACATGCAGGGCCTTGGAGTAGGGGTATGTCACCAGGGTGCAGAGGAGGCTACCCCCCCCCTCTGTCCCCTTCTGGCTGCCTCTGCCTCAATTTTATCCCACAACTTAGACATTCACATTATTCACACTCTCATTACACATACATATAGGATCTTGGGGGTGGGCACAATCACGGAGTCCAAATTACCATCAGGGTGTATACCTCACCCCTGACGTCCTTGCCCACCTCTCAATTTTAAATACACTTAGTCATTGAGGGCTAGCAGGAGGGACTATGCGCTTACCTGCTGCTCCTTGGCAGGTAGCTCCATGCCCTCCTGGGTTTTAATTGCACCTTAGATCACATATGCATCAACACTACAATGAGCGGGTGGAGGGAGGTTTGGAGTCTTCTCCCACCCCCATTCTCTGCGGCCTGCTGGAGCGGGAGGGCTAGTAGGAGGAGTTGGCCGTCCGGCTGCGGTCTGGGGTGTGGGGCCTCCCTGCTGCTGCGGAGTCGGGGTGGTCTGCCTCTCCCCACCGCAGGGAAAAGGGTAACACCACCTGGGTCTGGGTGCAATTCCCCCCTCCAGGGGCAAGGGTACCTAGACCCGGTTTGTAGAGTACGCTTGGGGAGTGTGATTGTGTGTACAGCGTCTCTTTATGTCTATCTCCATGTTGGTTGAGTGTGGAGTGAGTGCACATGAGAGCATGAGGGTGGGAATGGATGTTTGTGTCTGTGTGTGCCTGTATGTCTGTGTCTATATGTCAGGTTGGGTATCAGACGCCACCTCTCTGGGGACACCTCAGGCCCTCCAAGGTTTGGAGGCCTATCTCCACCCACCACCACTTCCCCTGCCGGTGGCGGACTCCCTCAGGTGTCGGTGTGCTGGTGGTTCTTTGTGTCTGGGGGTGGGCGTCCGGGTACACACCGGCTCACTCCTTGGCGGCCGCTTGTCGGGGCCTGGGGCCTGGGGCTCGCTCGGGCCCCCTTTGGAGGTGGGGTGCCCCCGGCCTCTCGGCCTGGGGCTCGGTCACTCAGGCACAGCTGGGGGCCGGCGGAGCTCACGGGCGCGTCACTGCAACTCCCCCTGGCTTCTGCTCCGCGGCTGCTGGGCGAGCCCTCATCTGGGACTCTCCTCAGCTCTTACTGGAACAGTGGCGCGGCTGCCCCTCTGTTGGTCTTCCGTGGTCTCTTGTGTTCTGGGGGCCTCTGGATGTCTGGAGTTTTGATCTCCTCCATACCCGCTTCACACCCTGGAGGACGGGGCTGTGGCCCCCCCACACTCCCTAGCAGATCATTACATGGAGAAACCTTTGGAATGCAAGCATGCTGATCCACACAGGTATGCACACAGGTGTACACATGGGTATTCACAGACGCGGACTAAAGCTTTCTTGGCTGCTGCCTCAAAGCACACTGTGCGCTGTCTATCTTGCGTGCTGCACAATATCGTTTATTATTCAGTAACTATTGATATCTATGACTAGCTAGTTTATTGTGATGGTGCTTTGTTTTCTCTATTATTATGTTGCTCTTTGTTGTTTGCTGTCTCCTCTGTTTGTTTTTTTTGTTGTTTGTGTTTTTTTTTTTTGTTTTTTTTCTCCATACAGGTGACCCAGGAGTTGTTGTTTTTCTTTTTCCCCCCCCTTCTCACCGTCTCTTCTCCCCTTTGGTTTTCTTTCTTTCTCTCCCCCTCTTTCTCTCATTCATTCCTCCCTGTCCTATTTATTAAAAAAAAAAAAAAGACAAAGGATGAACTGAAGCTCTGCCATCACGTAATGTCGCATACTGCTGTTTCTGATGTCATTTAAAAAAAAAAAAAAAAAAAAAAAAAAAAAAAGAAGGTTTTATTCACCAGCGATCTTGCGTTTAATAAAGCCATCCGAGAGATCAGCATCTTATCTCTGCTGGATGCACGTCTTAACTGGCTTAAATGCCTGAGCAGTACACCATCACTGGGGGACCCAATCCAAACACGAACAGGCAGAGAGACTACCGGAGAAACCGGACAGGCTTGTTTACCGACCGGACAGATCCAGCGATGGTTGAGCAGCCTGAAGGATGATGGATCCCGAGCGATGGAAGTCGTATAATCCCCGCGGTGGTGAGGGAATTAGCTGCAGCTGATGC